>NW_015169191.1:581099-634394 GCF_001447785.1 Gekko japonicus | reverse complement strand
TGTAAATGTCACATTTTAGCCATAAATGAATTTCATGTGATCATACCTCAGTTTCACAGAATTTTCTTTAAAGCCAATTTCTTCATGCAGATACAGCCTAACTCACATTTTGAACAACTGACCTTGGCATTCAAAAGGATACTAATTTTTCAGTAAGACCTTATCTGAACCCTTGACTTACTCCTGATTTTCTTGATAGTTAATTCACAAGCACTGGAATCGGTTTGGGCTCACTTCTTCCGCATGTCTGCCTTCCCTCTGCATTTTCACACTTGTGGAGTCAATTGATTTTCTTCTGCATGTAACTTTATTTGAGGATTTTCAAGAGATGATGTTGGTGTTATTGGTGGCATCACGAGTGGCGTCCCGCACCCCCCTTTTTAAAAAGGCCCTAAGATCCCAATATATTGATTTTGAGGGCCTTTTCTTAAAAAATTAAAACTGAAACCACATTTTTCAGGATGGGTGGGGGAGAGGGAGTGGTTTGATAGTCCAGTCATTGAAAAGTGGGCTGGAGATGGGTGGGAGTGGGTGGGACAAAGAAAAGTGACAAAAGCATTACACATGAGAAAAAAGCTGACTCAAAAATCAGTGCCTAGGAAAAGACTGGGGTAAAAGTGGTTTCAAAAGAACTGGAAAAATGGAGGGAATAACAAACAAAAAAAGGCAAAAACTAAAGGCACAAAAAAGCAGTATAGGACCAGAACCAATGGTGGGGGAGAGATGCAAAAAGCCCTAAGTCATAGGAAGAGGTCCAAAAGAGGATGGACCAATGTCAGATTAGAAGTGAAGTTTCTTGAGAAGTGTATAACTTCTCAAATAATTAGCAAATAGAATTGCTTGTAAAAGCTGTTCTTAAGTGAACTACAAGTAAAAGCAAGTAGAAGACTTTTAAGATCTCATCCATCTGTTTTAAGGTCTTTTTCTTATAGCCTCTGTAACATCAGCTTCAAAGCAAGCATAACTTGATGTTCCCTTATGTTGAGCATGTATGCAATAAAAATGATTATTAGTTTGCATTTATAGTTCCTTTATATCAAAGGATCTGAGTGTTTAACAACTTCTGCCATATGCTGGCAACCTTTGCTTTCAAATGTCTAAAAAAGGAGTCCTTGATCAAGGGGAATAAAAGAAGAGACATGTGTTCCAGCTGTCCCTATTTACTAGACTAGTCCTGGTTTTCTGGTAACTGTCCCTGATAAACCACTGCCCATGCTTTTTACAGATGTCTTAAATGTTTATTGGTGTGAGTTGATAGCATTCATTTTTCATCATTTAGCTCTCTTCCCAAGCTACCTAGAAGTTATATCTCTGACTGGGGGAGTGGGGGCCTTTGTCTAATGCACATGCATGTAAACAGACATGCATGAACACTAAAGATACCATACAGTGCAGAGCCTGCCACTTCTCATAACTACTGAAGTACATTTTGAACAGTTGGTAGAACTTTGTAGGGCAATCATGCTCTTCAAATATATCAGCTTTTAAATCTGTGGCTACTGTAGGCTAAATGTACACAGTGTATGGAAAGCGGAGGCTAGAGTCTATCAATATGGAGGGAGGGAGTTGGGACAGTGATCATTGATATGGAAGTTGGAGTGTTATTGGTATGTCCCTGTTTTTACTTGTGAAATGATGGAGGGTATGAAGGTAGAATACAACAGTAAAACTATTGTTAGATGCATGGAACAGCCCTAACCAACTTGTGACCCACCAAAATCCTAACTATAAGTATACCTTGATGTGGTCTGAACTGGTGGTAACTGACCAGGAGAGAGATCTTGGAGTCATGGTAGATAACTCACTGAAGATGCCAACTCAGCATGCAACTGCAATAAAAAAGGTAAATGCTATGCTGGGGATTATTGGGAAGGGGACTGAAAACAAATCAGCCAGTATCATAATGCCCCTGTATAAATCTACTTGGAATAAGGTCCGTTGTAGAAATAAATACAACGAGCTCTAGAAAGAGGCTCTGGAAGAGTGCCCCGGCCCTGGGCACTCAGCGGCAATTCGCTGTGGTGACCGCAGCAGGGTATAATGACACAGAGTCCACCATTTTCTCCAGGGGAATTGATCTCTGCCATCTGAAGAGCAGTTGTAATTTTGCATGATCACCATCCCTCCCCTGGAGACTGGCAACAATGGTTCCCCATGAGGGAATGGCTGGTTTGGAGGGTGGAGTCTATGGCATTGCATCTGTCTGAGGTCCCACCCCTCCTCAAACCTCACCCTCTCCAGGCTCCACCCCTCAAATCTCCAGGAATTTCCCAGCTGGAGTTGGCAACCTTATCAGGACTGGCCCCAATGAGTGTTCTCTCAAAGGCCAAAATAGGTCTGAGAAGGGCCTTTTACTGAAAAGGGCCTTTTACTGAAAAGGGCCTTTCTAGCAACAGACACTAAGGAGAAAGCACAGTTACCACCTCTGATTAGGGAAATACCTGGAGATTTGGGGGGGGGTGGATCCTGTGGAGGGCAGCATTGGGGGGGTTAGAAGGACTCAGCAGGGAATAATGCCATAGGGTCTACCCTCCAAAGCAGCCATTTTCTCCAGGGGACTGATTTCTGTCATCTGGCGATCAATTGTAACAGCGGGAGCTCTCCAGGTCTCACCGGGAGATTGGCAAACCTAGGGGAAAGTCAGCCACACAGCAGGGGGTTCAAGAGAATGGTTTGATGGTCGCTGGGCCACCTCATTAGCCAGCCAGCCATGGTGGAGCCAAAAAGGAGAGAGAGCCATTTCAAGTTTATTCTGACAGGAAAGTGTTTTTTTACTGACAGAAGTTGGTTGCCTACCAACAGCCACTGAGGAGACAGTCACAGTTAGTCCCACACAGAAGCCAAGAGAAGTGTCTTCCTCAGGAGAGAGTCCAGCTTTCCAGGAGCCGCAGCTTGTTTCCTCTAGGCACTGCCACTGCTGCTGAAGAAAGGCGTGGGAGCCTTTGAAAGGCGCTGGGCAGCCTTCTCTGTGGTGCAGCCCGCTGAGCTATCACCCTGATGAAGTGCAGGCCTTGCAGCCAAGGGAGAGGAGCCATGAGGGGCAGCAAAGGTGAATGCTTCCCCTGCTTGCCACCGCTCGCTAGGTCTGTCTCCTTCTCCCCCATGGAGGGGTTGCTGCTCTCTCGGCAGAGCGCCCATCCCCTTCGCCAGCTCCCTCCAGACTAAGGGCAAAATGCTGCCCGCCGGCTCAGTGGGCAGGGCCAAGCCAATGCAGCGAGCCAATGCAGCCATGGGATTGGGAGACTGTGAGAGTGGCAGCTGAGCAGGCGAAAGGCTGTGGAAGCATGTTCAGGAGGGACACCAAAACTCTTTTATTATAAGGAGAAATGGGGCAGCCTCATTTGGAATATTGTGTAGAATTCTGGTCACCGCACCTCAAAAAAGATAGTATAGCATTGGAAAAGGTACAGAAAAGGACAACTAAAATGATTACGAGGATGGAACACCTTCCTTATGAGGAAAAGTTAGAGGTTAGGGCTTTTTAGCTCGGAGAATCAACAATTGAGGGGTGACATGATATAAGTTTACAAAATTATGCATGGGATAGAGAAGGTAGAGAAAGAAGTATTTTCACCCTTTCTCACAATACAAGAACTCATGGACACAATGAAATTAATGAGCAGTAGCCTGAAAACAGATAAAAGGAATACTTCACCTAGAGAGTGATTAACAGGTAGAATTTACTGCCACAGCAAGTGGTGGCAGCTACAAGAATAGACAGCTTCATGAGGGGATTGGATAGACATAAGGAGCAGAGGTCCATCAGTGGCTATAAGCTACAAGGTATAGATGGAACACTATGTCTGGGGCAGTGATGCTCTGTATTCTTGGTCCTTGGTGGACAACAGTGGGAGGGCTTCTGGAGCTCTAGCTCTGCTGGTGGACCTCCAGATGGCACCTGGGTTTTGGCCACTTTGTGACACAGTGTTGGACTGGATGGGCCATTGGCCTGATCCAGTGTAGCTTCCCTTATGTTCTTATGTTCTTAAAGCTGAAAACAGCTCAGCAGTATTATACGGAAACCCACTAGGGGCTTAGTAAACCTCATGGTCCTGCTCCCTGTCCAGGACTGCAGAAACAGGGCTGAAGATCTGGTAGGTCTGGGAAGAAGGAGGAGGAGGAGATTGGATTTATACCCCACCCTTCACTTGGAGTCTCAGAGTGGCTTACATACTCCTTTCCCTTCCCTTCCCCACAACAGACACCCTGTGAGGTAGGTGGGGCTGAGAGAGCTCTCTTGAGAACTTCCCTTGAGAGAACAGCTCTGACAGAACTATGGCTTGCCCAAGGTCATCCAGCAGCTGCAAGTGGAGGAGTGGGGAATCAAACCTGGTTCTCCCATATTAGAGTCCACGCATTTAACCACTAAACCAAACTGGTTACTGGAAGTGGGAGGGCTGTCTACAGCTTGGTAGATCACAAACTGGCAGGCCTGATCTACACTTTACAGAAGCTGATCTGAAGAGGAAGCAGGGGCTCTTTAGTAAAAAGGGACTGTGTATTTTACTGTAGGCCGGATTCCCTTGTGGGAAACACAGTAAGGGTCGAAACAGAAATCTCCCTTCAAAATAATAATCTGGACTCTAACCAGCTTTCCAGGGAAGAGAAAACAGTGCTGAGTATAGTTAGTTCCCTAAGGAGAGAAACATAGTAAAGAAATATTCACTTCAACAAATACCTGCTAAAATATAGAGGAAAATCAATCCAGCAATCACTATTTCCAATTTAAATACAATTAAAATTGTTCACAATAAGCCCATCAGAGAAAATATTATTTAACAGTTCCTGGTATGTATGTATTTGTCATTTTTGGCACTCTCTAAAGGTGGATGAGGACAACCATTTTGTACCCTTGTGACACAAGTTGAGAGCTGGAGGAGACACATTCCACTAGGAAGCCAGTGTGATGGAAGCTCAGTCCCTTTCTTTCCGTCTCCACCCATAATGGAAGAAATCCTATCCTTTTTATCATATATATTATGTTTTAGGCAGTTAATTTAAATTGTAAATTGTACATTGTAAATTTTAAAAAGCCTTGCAAGCTATAGTAGGAAGTCAATATATAAATGTAGTAATTAAATATGTAAGAAAAGTGCTGTGGAGGAGAAGACCCCCAACCTCAGCAAAAGAGAAAACCCACCATCTTTCTTGACTGCTATACTGAAAGATGCCAAACAGAAAATAGGCAAGATCATAGCAAAGTTCTTAGAAGGTTCTTAGCCCCCAGTTTGGGCCCAAGTAGGGTTGCCAACCTCCATGTGTGACCTGGAATTCTCAGTGAATCTCCCGAAGAATGCAAGAAGTCCCAGAAACCACGAGCATTTGATTCGCTGCTCCCTCCCCAAACTCTGCCCTATTCAGGCTCCACTCCTAACTCTCCAGAAATTTCCCAACCTGGATTTAGCAACCTTAGGCCAAAGGTACATGATTGGAACTTCCAATGTGCAATTCATCTCTAAAAAGAAGTCATTGGGGGCGGATATGGTTTGGAGGTACAATGCTAAGGAAAAGGGGAGGTTAATTTTTCCCACTATCATTTCCCCAAATGGAAACAACCCCACAAACAGTCTTAAATACTGGTAGGGGGGGAGTGGCATGGTCAGACGAGCACTTTGATCCATTGTCATTGCTGGACATTTAATGGATTTCAATTGCTCATTCAGACAGCAACATCTATCCCGTCCCACAGTTGTCAGTCCCCCATGCTCACACCCAACTTTCCTGACACTGCAGAAAGCCTGGTGTTTACAGATCCTATCAGTTTCACAGTGCTTCTGCAGATGTCTGATCATTCTCTTGTGGAGTGAAGCTTTTTGGGAAGTTGGATCACTCTCTTCCTGTTTTCGAGTTACCAATGTGCACATAAGTGGATATGTGCTGCAAGCTTCTTAGGCACCACTTGTGTGTTTCGTTGCTTCCCTCCTGCCCCCACCTGCTCCATTCACCCCTCTTAGCATGCATCTGTTCCCAGCTGAACAGGAGAGAGCCCCCTCCTCCCTCTGGAGCTGCCACCTTGTCCATGCTTCCCTGAACTTAGGCAGCTGTTCAGTGGAGGGAGGCGGCGGCAGCAGCAGCAACACCAGTGCCACCAATGTGTCAGCCCCTTTCCTGCCACGACTGCCCTGAAGATCTGCCACCAACTTTCCCCTGGCGTGTGTGAGGCTTGGGGAATAGGAGGCAGTGCCACTGCTGCGGACTGCAATGTGCAATGACTTCTGGTCATTGTGCCCCAGCAGCTGTAGTCCTGAAGGAACAAGAAGAGATTGGATTTATACCCTGCCCTTCACTACCCAAAGGAGTCTCAGAGTGGCTTACAAACTCCTTTCCCTTCCCCTCCCCACAACACCCTGTGAGGTAGGTGAGGCTGAGAGAGTTCCGACAGAAACTGCTCTTTTTCAAGAACAGCTGTGCCAGAACTATCGCTTGCCCAAGGTCATCCAGCAGGTGCAAGTGGAGGAGTGGGGAATTTATTTATTTATTTATTATTTGTATTTATACCCCGCTCTCCCTGTAGACAGGCTCATGGCAGTTTACAGTGGTCAGTACAATGTACCTGAAATCACAAGCGATCCCGCTCTGCACGGTGATTGGCAAACATATTCTGGGCTAGGGCTCCTATTGGTTACATTAGGATCCTAGCCCAGGGCGAAGCTTAACATTGACTCTCAATGGCACAGTTCACAAAGCAGTTATATATACACTTCAATACATAACAGGTATAGCTCCAACTCCGCATTAGGGCCAGCTTTATACTACAGATGTTCAAATGGTATCGTTGGTGGTAATGGTGGACCCATGGTAATGGTTCTCCCAGATTAGACTGGAAGAAGAACATCCCTGTCTGCCTGCAAGCAAAACAGGAGTGAGGTGTCAGAGAGCCACTCTGGGGTGTCTGATCGAACCACCCCAGAACAAAAAAATCCAAATCAAATTAGAAACATGGGCACAATGAAGTAAGCAGGCTGTCTGACTGCACCCAAGGAAATACTCACAACACATGTAGTTTGGCCCTTTGTTTCATTAATTTTGAGATTTATCAGTATTATCTGAACCACACAAATACCAGATTAAAATGGTAATTTTTGTACAGATCATTACATTCTGTGTGTGCTGCCTGTAACTGTTGATTTTTAAAATCTGTTCTCTGAGCAGAAGACTCTCAAAAACCTCCTAGTGAGTGTTGACCAAAAGAACTATTGTATCTAGATACGTTTCTGTTCTCTGCAATGAAAATAGGGTCTGAGATAACTTCCCGTATATAATCTACTCTGCTTCTAATGCTTAAAGTCTAAATTATACTAAAATGAATGATGTATGCTGAGATTTTATGTACGTAATTATAATAGTGGGGTTTGGTGTTTTGGGGGGTTTTTTGCTTTTGAATGGCCTGTGGGCTTAAATAAAGACTGACTTACTGAGTGCTTGTAACTGCTGTAGCATTTGCTATGCTCATGTATATGTTGAAGCTGTGTATCACAGAGACGCCTGTGGTATTACACTGGGGGAAATTCAAAGGTGTAGATCTTAAAAGCACCCATTCTGCACAAATGCATGGCCCTGCAAAACATTGGGTACTGTGGCTCAGCTGGCCTAAGGAAACATCAAACTTTCGCTCTAAAGCTTTATGATATATTCAGCATGCACACATCTGGTTTTCTTATGGTCTTGAGCCAGGAGAGGATGATATTTTGCATAAGCAACCCATTCTTTATTTCACAAATTTAAAACTGGTTCTGAAAAATTATATATCATTAGCACTGAGCATAGACTGTCAAAACAGGAGCCCTGAGACATTTCCTTTACTTTTCCCTTCAGGAAGTACAATACTGTTTAAACACAGAAAGAAGATGACAGTACCAGAAAGCTTGTTCTTGCTTGTTTTGCTTTTATTGTAAGTGTACGTAAGATGTGAACATTTTGCAGGCAGTAAATAATTAGCCCATCACCATGGAAATGTTTTCTTTAAAAAATAACAATTAATCTTTTATATAGGCCTGATAAATTCAGTGGGACTTAAGTACATATAAATATGCCTAGAATTAGACTATAAAACGTGTGTGAAGACACACTTTCAGGAATAATGATTTTAATATCTCTCAAATGTCTGCTTCTTTAAAACATCTAAAACTAATCATATGTCTGTGTGAGGCTGTGGGCATGGAAAAAATTCGTGGGGTCCAGGTGTCTTTTATACAGCCTTTTACATAAGTTGGATCAGTCCCTCCACAAGAAGTACAGGAATCTTAATTTGCAAGCTTTCTCTCTGCTCTCTCCAACCACAAACATACATAAAAGAGAGTCTTTTCCAAACAGAGTTTATTCAGAGACAGATAACATGCAATTAGAAGCAATCTCCACACAGATTCCCAGATTAAGCAAGGGAGGCACATAGAGACAGTATAATTACCCAAGAGCTCAGGTGTTGTGGATGAATCAAGAGATGAAACTGCCCAGACAGGGTGGACCCTTCCAAGAAGAGTTGACCCTGGGCAACTGATGGCTACAGTTTTTATACCCTGTGCTTTATGGGTCCACTAGGAAAAAGGCTTGTTGTGGAAATAAATACAACGGCCTCTAGAAAGAGGCTCTGGGCAGGTGCCCCGGCCTTGGACACTCAGTGTCAATTTGCTGTGGCGACCTCAGTAGGGTATAATGACACTGAGTCCACCATTTTCTCCAGAGGGACTGATCTCTGCTACCTAAAGAACAGTTTGTAATTTTGAGTGATCTCCAGCCCTCACCTGGAGATTGGCAACAATGGTTTGCCAGAAGGGAATGGTTGGTTTGGAGGGTGGAGTCTATGGCTTTGTACCTGTCTGAGATCCCACACCTCCTGAAACCTCACCCTCTCCAGGACCTTCAGGGATTGTTCAACCTGGAGTTGGCAACCCTATCTCCTTCCCAGCCAATCAGCAACCTACCTTTATTTCCCCCTCACTTTTCAACTTTCCACCCCCCACACACCTGCAGCCTCTCCCATGCTCTGAGGCCCTGACTGCTACGTCACATTGGCTGTCATACGGGGGCCACCTCAGCAGCATATAAGGTTACAGAGCCCACCATTTTCTCCAGGGGAACTGATCTCTGCCATCTGGAAAGCAATTGTAATTCTGAGTGATCTCCAACCCTCACCTGGAGATTGGACACATTTTACCTCAGAACAGCAAACTGTTTAGAATGTTAGAGGCAAAAGCCAATCAAGTCGCATATGCAAACGGCCTCTGTGTTCCGAGGCAAAGGCCAATGAGGCTGCATATGCAAATAACCTCTGTGTTCTGACTGGCTATGGGGGGGAGAGGAACAGCAAACTGTTTAGGATGTTGGAGGCGAGACTCAAGCAATGCAGCCAGTGGATAGGGACAGATTCTGAGTGACACACCAGGGCGCCAACCAATTCTGGAGCGTGTGGAATGTTCTAGAGAAGTGCCACCACCATTCGGCTTTTATATATAAGGGAGATTGTGTGTCAGAACGATTACATAAAATTACATGTTCCGTACATATTGCAAGTATCTCTGTTGTGATAAGACAGGCTAGACCTTCCTTGGGTCCTTATCAGAACTTCAGATACTGTATGTGTTCATTATATACATGTCTTTGGGGTCCTTCTTTTCAGCCAACAACTGACCTTTGGTGGACACAAGCCCACACTCCTGTCTGCAGTTTCTGTTTTAGATACATTCTTTCTAGGAGAGAGAGACAGGCAATTTTGCTACTTAGATAGACAGAGAAAGACTCTGTGAATTCTAAAATGGCCCCACTTTGGACAATGGGAATATAGGCCTAGAAAATGGAGGGTGGGTTTTCATTTATAACATGCCACCAAGGTCTAGTATTATGTCTTAATTTGGAGTTCTAAACAATGCCTGAATTGTGTGTTGGGAGGTATGGGAATCAGTGTTCCCTCTAAGCTGAGTTAGTGTGAGCTAGCTCACAGTTTTTTAGCCTCTGGCTCACACATGTTTGTCTTAGCTCAGGAAGGATGGCCCCAGAGCAAACCAATTTATGCAGTAGCCAAAACACTCACTCACAACTTTAATGCCAGTCGCTCACAAGGTAGAATTTTTGCTCACAAGACTCCACATCTTAGAGGGAGCATTGATGGGAATCCTTAACAGCATCTACAGGCCTCACCTCCTGAATCTCCTCGGTTTTAGCTCAAATTGTATAATAATAACCACAATTATTTTAGTCATGTGTACGTCTGAATGGGAGACTAGTGCACATTAACATTGGGCATCTATGTGGTGTACAGCGTCAGACTGGGACCTGGGAGACTCAGGTTCAAATGCCAGGAACATCAGTGGGTGACTTTAGGCTGGTCATTCTTTCTGTCAGCCTACATCATCTCACAGGTAGTTATTAGGATTGCCAGGTACCCAGTTCCACTCCTTCCCTTCAATGTCCATGCTTGCTCTGGTGAGCAGAGGGAGGAAAGTTGAGAGGGACAATGTTCTCAATGTTTTGCTCTCACTTCTGGGCAAAGACTTGGAAGTGATGTCATTCCCCCACATGATGCTCTAGGAATTGACCATATATCTATAGTGTTTATTATAGAGTTTTGGGAGTTTCTTAAGTGTTGCAAGGGACAGTGACATCACTTCTAGGTCTTTACTCAAAATACCAGCAATAATTTTCCCTCTCAGGCCCCAAACCCAATCAACTGGGGAGCACAGGTACAGGCTTGGCATCCGCAGTTTTATGAGAGCACAATGAAGGAGAAGAACTTTGTAAGTCACCTTTATTGCCTTGGAGGAAGGGTGGGTATAAATATGATAAACAATTGGTTGACAAGAGAAAGGGGACCGTCAGTCCCTTCTATACCAATCAGCTCTCACCCTCCAAATGCCCCTTGTGAAGAAATGCATTTTTGGGTGGAACTGTGTAAAAACTGCACCAGGAGTTTTTAAAAGTTTTCTCTCTGGGCAGAGAAAAGGCAGGAGGGGGGAAATGCATTTTTGGGTGGAAGTCTGAACTGTGTAAAAACTTCACCAGGAGTTTTTAAAAGTTTTCTCTCTGGGCAGAGAAAAGGCAGGAGGGGGGAACTTAGTTCAATTGCTTTCCAGCCCTACCTCAGCCACCCTTTTTATGAATTCTAATAGATCTAGCTAAAGACAATGGGATGGTCAAGCTCCTCCCCCCCCCCAAGCAGGGAACAGAGATTTGGAGGAATTAAGACTAGAAAGACTTCAGGAACAAACTCCTGGAGACTTCAGGAAAAGCTTCTTTGACCCAGCCTGACCTGGTCAGTGGGGGGAAAAGAGAGAAGATAAAACTCCTTGGAGCAAGGAGGAAGGTCTCTTTGGTGCTGGGAGTCCTAACCTGCCCAGTGGGCAATCCCTACAAAGGTTAGGTGGCACCTGTGGCTGAACAGACAGAAAGAGAAAAAGTCCCTCTTGGTGTTGGGAAAACCTTGGAGGGCAGGGTGGAACAGGGCCTGCAGGCCATAGCGGGACTATTCTGCCACATTTGGCAGCACAGTGGGATAAGAAGAAACAGAGAACTCGATTGGCCCGGGATTTTGAATTGGCATGCACACAGAGAGACCGATTTCACACAAGAGGTGCGCTGCGGTCACGCCTCCCTTTGCCCCACTTCTATTGGTCAATTTCCCACTCAAAGCTGCCAGACCACATTTTGACCCACGGCTTCGCCCAATTTTCTCCGCGGTTTCGTGATCCTGTTTTTTGAGGATCATGAAACCACGGAGAAAATCGGATGAAGCCACGGGTCAAAATGCAGCCGCACGGCTTCAAGTGGGAAATTGACCAATAGAAGCAGGGCAAAGGGAGGCGCAACCGCGGCGCAGCTCTTTTGTGAAATCGGTCAGAGAGACAGTAACAGAAATTTTAGGCTTTTTTCAAGTTGACTGGAGTAGGATCAGATCAGACTAGCCAGGATGGAACTAGCAGAGCAAGTTAGAATACTGAAGCTGACAAAGCAAGAGCTGCTGGAAGAATGCCAGAAGCAGCTGATAGTTTGTGAGAACAGGACAGCTGATGAGATGAAAGCTTTCCTGCTAAGCTATGGCAAGTAAGTAGAGGTGCCTGCAGCAGAGCACCCAAGCCAGCAGGACAGCCCTGGCTCAAGGAGCTAGGGCTGGAGAAGGTGCATTTGCAGGAAGAGGAGAGGAAGGACCAGGAGATAGAGATCCAGAAGCTGAAGAGGCAGGAGGAGCATCAAAAGGAGGAAAGAGAAACCCACAATCTTGAGAGGGAGGAAAAGCTACAGGAGAGAAGGGAGAAGATGCAGGAGGAGCAGCAAAAGGAGCAGGTAGAGCAGCAGAAACACAGCCTTGAGATGATGCTCCTGTAGGAGGAGGTCCAGAGTGACCCTAGTCTGGAACCACTTTGCCAAGTAGCTGTGAATCAAGAAGTTGAATTTTCGGATATTCTCTCTGAGCAAGTTGTTTGGAAGCAGGCAGGGCCAGTCCCAGGGTTTTTTGCACACTAGGCGAGGCTACCTTCTGGCGCCCCCACCCCACCCCCGTGCTCCCACCAATTTTCAAACATAAATGCATTTTAGGAAGAATGAAAAACACAAAAACACCATAGTAAAAATCATGAGAAATAGTGAAGCTGAACCTTTTTTAAAAAATGAGGACAGGATAACTGTATGCCTGTCAAGTCTAGGAGTTCAGGGAATTTTAACGTTATCTGAGATGACATGACATTCACCAGACAATATGCCCATAGCAGAGATTTTAGGCCTAGAACCATGCTCTGAAGCCCCAGTCTTAGTTATCAATTACACAGACTTGGCTTCTAAATACTGAACTCAAGCAGGAAGACACATTCAGACACCTTTTTGGTTGACACAACAACCCTGTGAGGTAGATTAGGCTCAGAGAGGGTGACTGGATGAAAAGGACCCAGTGGTCTCCCAGAATGCAATAGATCAAATCAAATCAAATCAAATTGATTAAGAACAGTCATAAGACCAGCAAAATAAACCAAAATAGTACAACACCGAGTCTACGACATAGAATCCAACCTGGGTCCCACAAATCCTCTTGAGCTGGGAACCGATTTTCAGACTCTTTGCTTTATTTTCTGCTCAGCCCACCAGCCCTGTAGCCTGCTGTGCTTCAGTATTTACTGATGAGTTATGCAGGCCCAAACCTGTACACAGTATTCCCAATGAGGCCACACCATGGATCTATACAGGGGCCACTGCGGAACACGGGGCTGACACTTTCATTTTGCTCTCCACCACAACCCGACTAGCTGAAGCTGGGATTTTTTGGCTCCCTGTGCATCCGCGTGGTGTGGAAGAGGCCCCAGGAGTGGGCTCCCAAGGGGCCAGGGATCAGGATTGTGGCAGGCAGACCCTTTGCAGCATTGGGGCAAAGCCCACTCCTGTCCCTCCCTCCCTCCTCTGGGGCTTTGTACTCAAAAGACACCCGCCCAGTCATTTAAGGTGGGCTCTCTGCCCCGCTTCAAGTGCCCTCAGGGACACAGGCATCTATACCAGGAGAGCTTAAATCTCTTGGGAAGGGGGCTGACTGTCCCAAAGAGCACCAAGGGCCGCTGCCTCCTGGGTAGAACCCTCTCCCCATGACCAAACACACTCCAGTCTGCTTGCCCCTAAGCATGCCCCCTCTGCTCTAATCAAGCTGATTGCAATATGCAATATGCACTTCAGCACTGTACTTCTGCATCCTTCCCAAGCATTCTTTACAACACTTTTGCCACCTTCTGACTAGGATAAAAGTACTCAAACAGCATTTCTACTTTGCTTGTGTCTGACAAAGGAGGCTTTGACTCTTGAGATCTCATACCCTGAAATTCTTGTTGATCTCTAAAGTACTACTGGATTCAAATCCAAGTGGAGATCAGCTGTAATTCTGTGAGATCTCCAGGTCTCACCTGGAGCTTAGCAACCCTGGGCCTTCTCTCCCATGGGCCAAGCCACTCACTCTCCCCCCCCCTTTCAGGGCTTTTCACCCTCCCCTTGACCTGTCCTCCCTCCACACACCTCATAACCACCCCAAGGCAGCGTCTGCAGCCCTATCACCACTGGGAAAGTTTGGCTGGGGAGGGGAGATGAGGAAGGGACTCTCTTTAACCCTTTCCTTACTGCCCAGTTTCCTAGCAAGAAAGGAGGAGAGCTTAGCAGCCCGGGGTGTTAACAGCAGTACAGAAGGTGGGATTCAGCCCCAGCCCCCGGGCTTCACGCTCCCTCTGGACCCACCACTCTTAAACATTATGAAGGGCCCAGCCCACAAAGGCACTTCGTTAAGCCTGCGGCCTTGGGAGCCTGCGGCTTCTGGTGAGGGGCGGGGGGACCTACCTATCTCCTTCCTGTCTTCCCTCTGCTACCTGCTGCCCTTCATGCCAGCAGCAGCAACCCTCTGGGCTCCCTCCCGAGCCCACGTCTCTCTTCCCTAGACTTGCGAGTTGCGCTCAATAACCAACCTTTTCAGTGGCCAGGGTGTAGGTTCCAAGTTCCTTCCAAGTTGGTCATCCTGGTCCTGGGAGCGGGTGGGAGGTGTGCAGCAAGTGGCTGAGATGGCCAGCGGGCGGCAACTGTGTGCGGTGTGTGCAGCATGTGCTCGGCAGTGGCTACAGCAACCGAGAAGGAGCCGAGGAGCACACAGGCGCACAGTGAGCAGAGCAGGCAGCTCATGTGCAGTCTTTTGGTGAGGTGAGGGAGGGGCAGGGCAGGGCGGGGTGGGAGGCCAGTGCGGCACCGGCGCCCCCCATACGAGGGCGCTCCAGGCAATTGCCTAAAATTGTCTATGGGTGGTCTGACCATGGAAGCAGGGCAGATTGTATAGGCTCTGGTTGCTTCCAGGCAGGCAGGTGTCCTGGGAAGCAGTTAGACAACTTGTGGTTCCAATGAAGTACAGGAAAAAAACTCATGCAATTGGCTCATGACATTCCATGTGTCGGGCATCTAGAGATCAACAAGACTAGGCAGAGGCTTTTGTTGAACTTTTACTGGCCCAAGTTAGCACAGGTTGTGAGAGACTATTGTAAATCCTGTCCGACTTGTTAGAGAATGGGCAAGAGTGGATGCAAGGCAAGGGCATCTTTACAGCCTCTTCCTATTATAGGAGAGGCATTTCAGCAGGTGGGCGTTGATATAACAGGACCTTTCCCAAAGCCTATCCAGAGGGGAAAGAAATTTATTTTGACTATGGTAGATCAGATGACAAGGTACCCTGAGCTGTGCCATTGACCTCAACTGATGCTCTAGCAATAGCAGAGGCCCTAGTTAAGGTCTATAGTTAGTTAAGTTTTCCTACAGAGATTTTGACAGAGGTTGCAATTTCCTGTTGGAGTTGATGGAGTGTCTTTGGAAGTGCTGTGGGGTGAAGCATCTTAATATTACTGCTTACCACCCGCAGTCAAATGGACTGACTGAGAGGTTCAACGGCACATTGAAAGGAATGTTCAGGGTGTATGTTGATTCTCACCCCCAGGACTGGGATGAGAAGTTGCCACAGTTGTTGTTTGCCTATAGGGAAGTTCTTCAAGAATCCACAGGGTTCTCACTGTTTGAATTCATGTTTGGAAGGAAGGTCAGGGGACCACTGATCTTGTAAAGAAGAGGTGGGAGGAAAAGATTCCTAAGGAAAAGAAGTCAGTGGTGTCTTTTAGAGAATAGCTGAAGGGGATGCTGAGTGTTGTCAAGGAGAATTAACCAAGGCCCAGGCCACTCTGAGCAGCTGGTACGATAAGACAGCTAGGTCTCGGACTTTTGAGCTAGGTGACAAAGTGATGTTTTTTTCTGCCTCTTTGCAGAGACAAGCTGAAAGCTGTGTGGGAGGGACCTCACCTGATTGTGGATAGGCTGGATGAGGCTACCTATGCAATGTCTATGGAAAAGTCAGGGGAAAGGACCAAGGTTATTCATCTGAATATGTTGAAACCATACCTTAAGTGGAAGATGGTGCTGAGCGTAACTAGGAGAGAAGAAGGGGATCGGGAGCCAGATGTCAACTTAGTGGATGTTTTGGCTCAGTTTTCTGAACCGGCTCTGTGGGAGGAGCTGGTGTAGCCAGTGAGTATGTCATTGCAGGAGAGAGTCCTTTCAGTTTTGCATCAGTTTCAGGATGTATTTAGAAAGGAACCAGGGAGAATGGATTTTGCCAAGCACAGAATAGACACAGTATCTCATGGCCCTATCCAGTGCCCTCCTTACAGAGTAAATGGTAAAGTGCTGGCAGATGTTCAGAGAGAGGTGGTAGATATGTTGAGGCTGGAAGTGATCCAGCCCTCGTTAAGCTCATGGGCAGTTCCTTTTGTCCTAGTGGCCAAGCCAGATAGCTCAGTTAGGTTCTGTGTGGATTATAGTATTACAAAGCCAGATGCTTATCCCATGCCCAGGATAGACACTTTTTTGGACATGCTTGGATCTGCCAGGGTGTTATCCATGGTGGACCTTTGTAAGGGCCATTGGCAAATGGAATCAGAGCCAGAAGCAAGGGCTAAGTCTGCCTTTATTACTCCAGATGGACTATATGAGTTTACCATGTTGCCCTTTGGGCTTAGGAATGCATCTGCATTATTTCAAGATTTCTCAGTGTTATCTCTGATTTTTCATAAATGTCTCAAAAACTTTCCTAAAGGCTTCTATTTCCTTAGATATTTTTGTTAGCTGTTTAAAGATTGAAATGACTGTGTTTGCCATTAACAGGCATTGGTCAGTGGCAAAGCGCAAGGGATTTGCTTCAAATCATTGCAGGAGGCCTGATTGTTTTCTCTAGGTATTCAGTGAAACAGTCATCTTCCCCAGCTTCCTCATGGGCCAAGTCTTCCAAATCTGAGTCTGTATCACCATTATCCCCATTACTCAATTCAGTATCAGTCAAGGGAGCATCTGTTTCCTAAAAGGAAATATCTGTTTTGAACCTGAGTAGTATCAGTCAAGGCTGTGGGTACAGTCACATGTGCCAGATAAAAGGGGGGGGGAGCAAGGCTACTTCCTCCAGAGGAATTTGACCCACAGTTGTGGGATCACACAACCCTTTGAAGCTGTGGGCGTAGCCTGTAAGTATGTGATCAGATGCAACTGTGCGTGAGTCTGAGGGGTTGTGCCATTTGTTTCCCATGTGCTTAAATGATGAATCAATGAACCACACCGCCACGCTGAGGGCTCCCTATGGAGTTTGTGATGATGCGCATACTGGGAAGGGGGGGGAACAATGGCACGGAGTCGGGATGGCCTGATCAGACCATCCTGATGGCATGAGAGCTCGCTGGAGCGATCAGACAGGGGAAAGTCCATCCATGGCTTGTCGCAACCCGTTTATTACCGGATTTTCCCCGGTGTCTTTTAACTCTGCTTCTGCAGCGGAGCAGAACAGGTTGCCGGCAGCTGCAGGACACTTCCCAGATGTTGTCTGATCGCTCCCTTTAAATCTGCCTGGCATCCACACCTATATCGGGTCTAATTGTGCATATGATCGCAGCCTGTATCTCTTTTCCTTAAAGGGGAATATTTTCTTAAAGGGGAATCCTTAAAGATGTATCTCTTTTCCTTTTATAGAAGGATTTATAGAATTTAGATTACTCACAAGTTCACTGGGTTCCCAGAGGCAGTAGCAATTATTAAATAACTCATCAATCTTCAGCTGTTTTGAAGATTTTTCTTTCTCTTGCTTGTTGGAGTCCGTTCTACATTGATTTTTTTTCCCCAGGTCCTTGCTTCTTCATAATGAACTGTTTCTCTAGCTACCCCTGCTGGTTTAGACTAATTTATGGTTTTGCAAGCAACTCCTAGAAAGCTTATCTTATCTGTAAGTAGTTCAGGGATGTTCTAGTTTATCTCTGTATCTCTTCAGAAGCCCTGGGTCACTATGGAGAGGCAGGCAATGGGAAACCACCTCTGCACATCTCTTACCTGGGAAAACCCTACAGGATTGCCGTAAATTGGCTGCAACTTGACTTTGAAAAAAAACAAACTCTGCATAGAGTTGCACTGTTTGATTATTTTCCAGAGCAAGAAATATTTTTTTGGAACAGCAACTATATTAAGTTGCTTATATTAAGTAACATAATATATTATGTTATATTAAGTAACTGAAAAAACAGTATAGAGGCAATAGTTTAACTTCATAGTGATTTCTAGAACGGGGCTGTAATTACGGAAGATGGATTTCTTGTGTTCAGTCACATGTTGCAAAATGGCTGAAAAGGAAGAGTAAAACCAGAATAATAATATGAATAGAAATAAAATGCCTTCTTTTAGTTCCCAGTATGATAACACTGCAAGCTCCTTCTAACAGAGACACTTTGTCTATATTACTTTACAACACCCTATGTAGATGGTATAATAATAATAATAATAATAATAATAATAATAATAATAATAATAGCAACAACCACCATCATGGCACATTCAGTATAATTAGGCAGTGGAGCTACTCCCTGACTGGTCCCAAGCTGTTGTAGAGTCAGCCCATGCTTTTATGTCTTTCAGGCTTTGTGCCCAGTGCCATCCATCAGTGCCATTGTCACCACTGCTTCCCTTGGGCTTCTCTCCCAGCTTGTGCAAAGGCTCAAGAAATTGTATGGAGAGCCTTCTGGGTCACTTTACAGGCTACAAAGCACTCTGCAAGGTGCCATTCTGAAACTAGCATGTACCCTGTCAAGGAAACTTGTCATCCAACAGGCATCCCAAACAATATGAAAGTCCTCGCTCCAAGACCTGTGTGAAATCATCTAGGTTTCAGGAGCTTCTGATTGTACCACTGAAAGGAAAGCCTGAGTGAAGTAGTGGCATGGAACCACAGCACAGACCAAGGCAGACAATATCACTCTCCTCATGTTTTCCTTCCAGTGGGTCAATACTATTTTCAAGCATGGGGGGGGGGGGTAGCAGAAAACTGATGTGTGAGCTAGTTGCAGTCTGTGGACCATTACTAATTTAAATAACTGTATTTCTTTCCAAGCTTACTTCTGTTTAAGCACCCTGAAATGAACAGTGAGCATGTGGCTAAAATGTATGTTTTTTTCAAGCTCCCTAGACTATGATAGCAATCACCAAGGATTATAGTGTATTACTGACAGCCTTAATTCTTGTGGAGCAAAAAAAGAAAAGAACAGTAATGTTATTCAAGGTGTTCAAAGGTCCCGGTCACACGGGCAGGAAAATGCGGGGGGGGGGGAACGTGGCTGTTAGCCCCGGGGCTAAAAACCGCGCGGTTTCTCGAGAAGACCTATACCGATGGAGGTCCCGTGGAGGTCCCGTGGTAATGGGGTTGGTGGGTTTTTTTAACTCAAATGTGCGCATGCTCCCTTGGGTGCTTGTGTGCATCCGTGGAGACTTTGGGGGGGGGGAAACCTTTTTCTGAGGGGACATGGGCAGGCGCCAGAACTACCACCGGAAACGCGATCAGACACCCGCCCTTGCCCCATGGTTTTTACCGCACATATTCCACGGGAAGCCTCGGGTTCGCCACGGGAGCTCGACGCTTCCCAGATGTGGCGGTGAGATCGCGCCCGGAAAATCCGCCTATGTTCCATCCCTCTAGCGTGCCTAATGCTCCGTGTGACCGCAGCCAAAATTAACCTTAATGTAGCCTGAATGAGTTCATCCATAAAGTTATCGTTTTTTCAAGAGAAATTTGTTTTTAAAGGAAAGTATTCATTGGAAATAGATTAAAATGTTGAATTAGAAAGCAACTCTTCTTATTCAGTTTACACATTTCTGAGACTAATCATTTATAGACATGAAAATATACACCAACAATTGGACTTCACTGTAGATTTTCTTTGGTTAAAAGAAAATTGCTGGTTTTCTAGTTGTTTCTGTGAAGCCCTCTGGAAGCCCTGCCTAGTAAAGAAGACTGGCTACGAGTCAAGGCATTCCGTTACCACAGTTTAAAAGTTATTCTACTCAATGCTGACAGCTTTTTGTAGCAAGCCATCAGATCTTAAGGTCTGAATAAATGTCTATATATATACATATTACTGGATTCATACCCCTTCCTAGAACACAAAGAATTTTGTATCACTACTGAATAAAAGAAACACCAAAGCAGGGGCAAAATCCCAACCCAAAGATGGAATTGGTAACGAAAAAGTTGAGGTTATAAGATTGAGGTTGTGTACTGCAGAGTGTGTGTCCTCTATGGCCTAAAAGCCCATTTTGTTTTTAATGGACTTTTAAAGTGCACTGTATTATTAAAAATATATTTTGTTTTAATCTTTTTCATGTATGCTTGTAACCTCACTACTGCGTAGTAACATTCATGTTGTACATACATGTGATGACAATGTTTCAAAATGTGTTTCTTTCTCTCTCACACACACACACACACACATGCAGTCACATACACACATAAAGAAAAGAATATGAATTGTAGGTTGGATTGTGCAGAATATTTCCACTAATGGCTATTTCTTCCAGCACAAGGAGACTTCCAGCAGTGCAAGGCACCTTGTGTCAGAGAAAAACACCTCTGTGAGTGGAAAAGTTTGGTAGGATCCCACACAATGTCTCATTAAATGAATGGCTGTTAATGAGGAACGGTTTAAACAGCCTTCCCATAATGTTCACACTCAGAGAAAGGGGAAGGGGAATCTATTTTACCTGCATTATCAGCTCATTGTAGTCAAACAATGACTTCTTATCAACAAGAACCAGATTTAGTTTTATGAATGGGCTGGATTGGCAACCATCTCTGTCTACATAGCAACTGGGCAAATATTATTCTAGGCCTGTGGAGGGGCCAATGAGACTCAGGTCAGGACATTTTCAATTCAAGCAATATTAGTGTGAACAACCTCTCTCCCTCCTTTCTCTGTCTTTACTGTTCTTAGAGTATGATCTCATCTGCAGATTGTTAATACTTAGGGCTTTCATGAAGACAAAATATTACAAAGGCAGAATTCATCTAGAATTCAGATGGGAGCCACAGTTACAATTATGTTTAGTTATTTGTTCACATCTGTTTCTATCAAAAAGAGGTAGGGTTGCCAGCTCTTGGTTGGGAAATACCTGGAGATTTTGGGCGTGGAGCCTGAGGAGGGCAGGCTTTGGATAAGTGAGGGACTTCAATGGGGTATAGTTAGGGATGCCATACCCCCAGTGGGAGTGTGGGTCCCCTATTCTAGGGCCCCAACCCTCTGGTGCCAATCAGGTGGTCAGCAGGGGGGACCTACCACAAAAAAAGGGATGAACACCAGATGTTTTAGTTATATCCCTGCATGACTTCAATGTGACCTAGAAGTGACGTCAGGGCAATGCCCTGGGTTTTGGGCAAAAACCAGAGCATTGCCCCAACATCCCTGACATGCCTAAATCACTTCCAGGTCATGTTGGAAGTTATGTGGGCATGTCACTGAAATGCTGGATGAAACTCCCAGTAAGCCCACTCCCCATCTTGGGCTGGCTTCCAGGAGGTATCTGGCTACCCTAGGTATTGTGCTCAGGGGTCATTTTGTAAAAAAAAAGAGCTAGGGGAACTCATTAACATAACTCATTAGCATATGCCACACCCCCTGACATATGAGGGGCCCGGCGGTGGACCTGCAAGGCCGGCGGGAGTGCAAGGAAGCCCCGCGAAGGCCCTCCCTGGCCCCAGGCAGGCAGGGGTGGGGAGAGGCAGGGAGGAAGCAACTTACCCTCCCTCTTCTCCTGCCTACTCCTGGCTGAATGAGGGCCAGAAGCGGGGCGGCCAGAGGCAGGGGGCGTGGCTTCGTCATGTGCCTCCCCGTTCCTCACCCGGGGGAACTGCGTTCCCCCGCGTCCCCCCCCCGAAATGACCTCTGATTGTACTACAGCATCCACCTTCTAAAGCAGCCATTTTTTCAGGGAAACTGATCTGTTACCTGGAGATCAGTTATAATCCCAGGAGATCTCTGGCAACCACAAAAATAGGTTTTACAGTAATGTATTGAGTTTGGTGAGAAATGTTAACCTACCAGCAGACTGGGAAAAGCTGGTATGATGCAATATGTAGAACGGTAGCTGAAGTAGATGTGAGTTTGTTATTTATTTTAAATGCTTCTATATCTTTTTCTATTGCATACTCCAAGTGGTTTTCATATATACAAAGAGTACATAAGCTTTAAAATCAGTAATGGCATGGCAGATTACCAGACAATCAGCACACCTGGTCAACTGCCCAAAAGAAGAATGTGCGGTTAAGTCACAATCAACTCATGGCAACCCCTTCCACAGGGTGTTCCCAGTGGGAGATAAGCAGAAGGCAATTTGCCATGCCTTCTTACACATAGAGGCCACAGTCTTCCTTGAGAGTCACCCATCCAAATACTGACAGGTCCAGCATCTTTTTCCTGTGCCCCAGTATTGATAACAGACCCCTATTCACACACTGATTGTACTTTGTAGCCCTCTTTCTGGTGTTTTCTGATGTATAAGATGATGTTTGCCCCCCAGCAGGATGATAGCAGCCATAACACCCACAAGGGTTCTTACAATAAACCACAAGGAGGTGGGCTAGGTTCCATGTGGAACCATTAGGAGTCCCTGATCTTGGGGGGGGTCATCTTTGGATTTAAAATCCCCTCCCAACTGTGCCGCTGATGGGTCAACATAGGGCTTGTCACTGCCTCTCTACCCATCTCAGGGTTATTGTGATAAAATGGTTAGGAACAAAACATACCATCTGGGGTTTCTGGAAAGAAGGATGGGATAAATAGGCAATAAGTAAATAAAAATAAATTTGAGTTAAAAGAATGAAATTGTTTTTATATTTTGTGCTTTCTCCACAGAAGCTGCTAGGAATATATTCCTTTATATATTTAAAATCAAAGGGTCCATTCTATTTGTTTATGTTGATATCATTGTTATGGAAGACCATCTGTAACTAATGTTTACACCTCCATCAGTTTTACTGAAACTTTGCCAGTTAGTAACACCCTTCCTTGGCTTTCCAAGCTGTGATGGTACTAAGTTTTGCTTGTAAAGGCAGAAACCTGAGATTCATTTGCCACATGTTTCTCAGTCAGACTTCAGACTGTGAAACAGGACAGCTGTGATCACAACCAATGTTTTAAAGGTAAGATATATTCCTCTTTAGTTTCTTGTGTTCCTGTAACTCACATCTGTTCTAGTTGGCAGTTAACTAAGTTTCGGTAAGAATTCCTGGTTTAGAAAACTCTATATGGTAATAGGCCTTCTTCTTACTCATGATCTTCACTGTATATATCTTCACCATAGCTCCTTCAGCACCTGTCCTTAGGAATTTACCACTGTCGATTCTGCAGGTTCCTTGAGGGGTCCTGCAATAGCTCTTTAACTTCTTTAAACAGAAAAAGGGGGAAACAGGCATGACTTACTGGGGTAGCTCATTGGTAGCTCTCTGGAAACATGCTGCAGCCACCTGCTGGCTATTCATTCTGTTGGCAGGAGTCAGTGGAGCCTGACAGGGTTGCCAAAGAATAGCTACAGGGTAGAGTTTCCAATTCCAGCTTGGAGAGGAGGAGGGACCTCAGCAGGGTATAATGCCATAAAGTCCAGCATCCAAGGCAGCCATTTTCCCCAGGGGAACTGATTCTGTAGTATGAAGATTAGTTATAATCACAGGAGGTCTCCAGGCCCAACCTTGAAGTTGGCAACCCTGCTGCAGGGCCACTGGCCCAGCTCCTGGTGGCAAATTGCACCCAACCAGGGCTTTGTGAAGATCTGAAAGCCTTTGTGAAGCTCTCAAAGTCATTATGAGGCTCCAGAAGTTTTAAAAGCCTTGTAAAGGCTTCCGAACCCTCCCCATTTGTAGCCATGAACCACATATGCTGGCCTGGTGACTTCACAGCCCTTCTCTGGCTGTTGGGGCCCAGGTGGGCTCCACTTATTCCTTCCAAAAGAATGAATAACCAGTGGGTAGCAGTTTTGCAGCCCCAGAGAGCCGCCAACAGGCTGATGAAGGCCAACCCAGTAAGTCATGCCTTCTTCTCCCTTTTAAAAAATTTAAAGAGTCATTGGGTAGATTTTCTTTTTAATTTCAGGATGGATTTTTCATGACATGCTTTTTGGATGCCAGAATTCTGAGAATTTCTGCCCTAAAATGGAACACACATACCGAAATTCCAGTATACTGAAAAGTATACCCTGTAGAATACCCAAACCCAAAATTAAATTGAAAATTTCTGTAATACATACCTCTATTTGGGATTTTACCCCCCCCAAAAAAATATAAGATGGTTTGTGCTATTACTTCATGATACCATGTCACTAATCTGCCAAACACATACTTCTAAAGCAGCAAATTCATTAGTTCAACAACTGTCTTTTCTGCTTTGCATTTGATGATTTACAGCTGAATGTGTGAACTAAGTTCATTATGTCTGAAGTGATATGAAAGTTCTATCTGTGAGGGTGGATGGCCCAGGCATCCCAATCTTGTCAGGTCTCAGAAGGTAAACATGTTCGGCCAAGGTCAGTACTTAGATAGGAAACCACCATGGAATTCCAGGATCACTCTGCAGAGGAAGGCAATGGCAAACCACCTCTGCTAGTCTCTTGTCTACGGGTTTACTATAAATTGGCTGTGACTCAGTGGTACTTTACGCACACATCTGTGATGATATATGTGAAACTCACCTCATGAGTGAGGTTTTCCCATAGGAACCTTCTTAACATAAGAACATAAGAGATGCCAATGTTGGATCAGGCCAAAGGCCCATCCAGTCCATCACTCTGTATCACACAGTGGCCAGAAATACCAGTGCCATCAGGAGGTCCACCAGTGGGCCCGGGACATTAGAAGCCCTCCCACTGTTGACCCCCCCCAAGCACCAAGATGACAGAGCATCACTTCTTCAATCAAATGAGGGAGGAGAGGATAATGTCAGCCACTTGGGTGGGCTATAAATTTCACTTCACAAATGTAGTGAATAGTGGCTCCATGGGGCAGTTTAAGGAGGAGCAAATAGAGCAAAGGGGAAAGCTGTTACTGTTTCTCCTCCTGCACCTCTGTTGTGAGGAGAAAAGCGCCTGTGTGGTGCTGTGTGCCACAGAACTCCCACTGATAATCTGATTCAAAGCCCTCATGTCATCACTCAGCAAACACAAAAAAAATTGTAATGTGTAAAGTAGCCTTCATCTCTGAGTTCAGACTTACCAGCCAATCTACTTGGGGACCACTACTTTCCAGACCTGTTGCTAGAGCAAACAACTGTCTGTATCTTTGTGGAGTGTTCTTCTTTAACATTTTAAATGTGGAAGCGTTTTTGGTTGCTTGTGGTTGTGGCTTTATTGTAAGCCATCTTGAGCATATAGTTGGATAACAATGTTTTAAGTAAATGTAAATAAAAACCAAATTAGCCAGTAGGTGTCCCTGCAGAATAGACATCAGTAATAAAACTCAGAGGGTATTACAAACAAGGGTTCCATTTATAAACCATCCTGTCAAGATTTTCTCCACTGGGATAACCGCCAACCACCACTTCAGCTTGTGAATACCATTATTTCCCTTTGCGGTTACATAGCTATTACATGGATAACTGTTGCACACACAGACAAACGTCACAGAAAAGAAATCTTGCAACATTTTGTGGTTACACTGAATGAGAGATCACTTGGACTTTGTTCTCAGGTATTGCAAACCCAGCATACAATTGGTTTATGCAGAATATGAGTTAGATCCAGCCATCTTTTTCACTCAGTCTTTACCAGTTTGCCAGTTTACTACAGTCCCTTCCCACATGGCTTTTTTCATGCACATTCCAGGAGCCTTGGCATAGCCTTTGGGGATAATCAAATGGGGGGCCTTTTCCCCTACCAGAAACATTGGTTGAATCCAACTCTATGCTCTAACATCAGGGATTCTAATTTTTTTTTTAACAAATGTATGTTCATCGATAGCATGAGTGCATGCCTACAGAAGTCAAGCATGCCTAAGTCCCACTGAAATCTAGCCCATAACGGCGTTACTTTTCAAGTTCACTAGGTAGCCTGGCTCGTGGTGTCACCACTTAACTTACCTCATGGGGTTATTACAAGATGATATCAGGATATTCAGTTAAAATGGGAAATAACTTTAAAATACATAGACCCATTTTGGTAGCAAGGCCACAAACCATATTAAATTGTGTATCATGAGCTTTCCAGAGGGATTTTTAAAATCTACTGTAATTGATTCAGGCTCATATGGGTTTTTCTACATTCAGCAAGTATCCAATAGTTGTACGGAGGAGTGGATGAAGGCACTTAAATATTTAGAAAGCGGAGTGCTCGTACTACTAGACTGAGGCTGACAGATGCTAAACATTAGACTAAAATTGATTTTTTTTTTCTAAAGGACCTCATTGAAGATAGGCATAAAATGAGTACTTCAGCACAGGAGAGTCTGTAACATTTTAGTTTTTTATGAGAATAGGGTTCAGTTTTTTTCCACAGAAAGATCCAAGCCAGAAGCAGTATCCATTAAGGGAGCAAATAAGACATGTGGGACACATTTTTTAAGAACCATATTGCAGAAATATTCTACAAGATCCGAATCCGGAGGTCAAATTGCGGAACAGCTGTTCCTTGTACTTCCTAAAAGTTTTGAGTTTAGTTTATATTTTACCCTTACCGTATGATTGTGCTTGGATTTCACTTAATTGGGTGAATGTTTTGTTTGTGTCTCGTGCGAGGCATCAGCAGTACAAAACATGTCATGGATTTCAGATACAACTCATTAAATGGAAATATTTCATTCTCCATAAGGCATTTTGTTCAAGATGCTTGAGTATGATGCCCCTAACATTAGATATATTGAACAGAACACAAATAATTATGCACAGCATTATTAGAAATCGTCAGAAGAATTGTACCCTTGTTCAAATCATGTGCAACCAATGCATTTATGAGAGGGAGTAGGATCACGCCTGCTAGCCCGCCCTTCCCTACATATGCATGTACAATTTGTATATGCATATAGGATCTATATGCATATAGCTTGCTTTCCAAAGGTTATCCTGAATAAATGTACAGAGCAGGCCAGTGGGCAAAAGCAAGTTCTTTCCTGTTTCCCACCCTGATTGCAAATTATTTTAACATGTGTGAAGTCATTGAGTGAAATCAAAACCATCCAGAATCAGCTACCACAGAATCCTGATTATCTGCCATTGTAGCTGTATGTATCATTTGCTGTGCTTTTACTGTTTTTTTCTCATGTTGAAAAGTTGAGTTTACTTTCATGTACTTAAATAGAAGTTTCATGATGGGAATCCAGAATCTTGCCAGCAATTAGCTGAGAGAGTAGTCTACTTATAGAAAGTATTTCTGTTTCTCCACCAAAGGTGTTCAAAGTGGCTTACAGAGAATTAAAATAATTTTAAAATACTAACATAAATGTGATATTTCTTGTGCTCATATAGGCTAATATAACGATGAATAGCGCAAAACAATTTCTTTATGAAGAACAACTAAAACATCTTGTAATGCATTTTCTAAGCCTTGTTCTAGAACACCCTATGGTCTTGTGATCTTAGGAAAAGTCCACCAATTATTCCCAACACTGCAAAATACAAGGGAATGTTTCTAAATTGTAAATTCTATCATGTCAATAAAATTGCACATTATAAAAAAACAAGTATGTCTTTACCTGATGCTAGTTGATTATCTGTGGATAGGGTATTCTTTAATCAAAGTACAACTACAGAAGTCCTGTTTCATACGGCCATCTTCTTTATTTAAAATAATGGTAGCACACGGAGGAGGACTTCAGATGATGACTGCAGTAACTGAGCAGATTCATAAAGGAGTGTTTAAATCCCCTGATATCATACTATTTGGGGCTTTAAATTTTATAGCCAGCACTTTAAAATGAGACTGAAAGTGAATTAGCAGCCAAGGTAAATCTGTTAGAAGAGGTGAAATATATGGTCTGTAATGTTCTGTAATTTATACCAGATCTTGCAGCTGCATTTTGAACTAGTTGAAGGGTCCACACTGTATTCATAGGGAGTCCCATTTATAGTACATTGCAGTAGCTTGGAGATTATTAGAACATGGATAACTGTGTCCATATCAAACTTTATCAAAAAAAGGCCACAATAGGTGAACCAACCAAAACTCTCCAAAGGGATCATATGCTGCAGAGGAGGTCTGAGCCACATGCTATAAGCATCAATGTAATAGCGTATCCGAACTGTAAACTTGCTATTTCAAGGGGAGCGTGACCCCATTCACAGCAAGCTGGTTCCTCAATTCCTAATTTGCTATAGATTAACCCAATAAAATCTCCATCTTGTGTGTAAATTCAGGCCCTTCTCCAGCCCATTACCACTTCCAAGCACCTGTTAAGAATATCCACTCTCTCACCAGATTTATTTATCTTACTTCATCTATACCACTCTTTTCTCCCCAATGGTGACCCAAAGCATTTTACATCATTCTCCACCATTTTGTCCTTAGAACAACCCTGCGACCTAGGTTAGGTGAGGTGTGTGTGACTGGCCAAAGGTCACACAACCTTCATGGCAGAGTGAGGATTCAAATCTGGGCCTCCCAGATCCTCATCTAGCAGTCTAACCACTGCACTACTGAAAGGGAGAACTAAGTCTATGTATCATCAGCATACTAATGACATCTTTGGATAACCTCTCCCAGTTCAGAACAAAGACACACAGTGGGGAGTTGCTATTTTTACAGGAGTAGAAGAATGCAGCCATGAATTTTTTTGCCTGCTCCTTGGGAGGAAAGTGATGGCAAACCTAGATGGCATAATAAAAAGTAGAGACATCACCCTGCCAACAAAAGTTTGTATGGTCAAAGCAATGGCATTCCCAGTAGTAATGTATGGCTGGGAGAGTTGGACTATAAGGAAGGCTGAGTGCCGAAGAATAGATGCTTTCAAATTATGGTGCTTGATATTAGGGAAACATCGATTAATTCAAAATATGTATTAATGATCTCTTGTTACTCGTAGTTTTAGGTTGTTCCCTTCCCCCGACCCCATAGATGTTTAGTTTAGAAAATGCAATAAAAAATCTTTTAAACAAAAATTGGAGGCTGACAAAGAGGGATATTGAAGAAGCAGCAGAAGCAGCATTAATATATTACGGATATAGTCCTATAATATTACCAAAAAGTAAGTCCCGTTGAACTCATTTACATCTGAATAAATGTTTTTTTAAGATTTGGGTTTTAAGAAGACCTATAAGGAAGGCCGAGCACCAAAGAATAGATTCTTTTGAATTATCGTGCTGGAGAAGACTCTTGGGAGTCCCTTGGACTGCAAGGAGATCAAATCAGTCAATCCTAAAAGAAATCAACCCTGACTGTTCCCTGGAAGGTCAGATACTGAAGCTGAAGAATACTTTGGCCACCAAATGAGAAAGGAGCACTCACTGGAGAAGACCCTGAGGCTGGGAAATTGAAGGTAAAAGAAGAAGGGGATGACAAAGGATGAGATGGTTAGACAGTGTTATTGATGCAATGAACATGAAATTAAGCAAACTTCGGAGCACAACGGAAGACAGGAGGGCCTGGCATGATGTGGCCCATGGGGCCACGAAGAGTCGGACTCGACTGTGCAACTGAACAACAACAACAATAGATACCCTGGATGTTTAGGGGGAGGGATTAGATCCAGATGAGGTCTAACCCATTGCACAGCTGACTTCCCAAAAACCTCCATGTGGCAGATTTGTTTGTTTATTCCACCTCATGCTATAGTGGTGGAGCTAATTGAAAAGGAATGGTATCCCGGCATGGGCACAGGGCCGGCTCACCCACTAGGCAGACTAGGTGCTCGCCTAGGGGCGCCAGCCCTCAGGGGCGCCAAACTGCGCCCTGCCCCCCGCTCCCACGCACCAAAGAGCCACTGCTGCCCTGTGCGCCACAGCCAGACCGAAAGCACGCCTCGCCCTTGCTCGCTGGCTCCAGCGTGCAGGTGGGCAGCGCAAGTGTGCGGGGGCGGCATGCCTGGAATGGCCTGGAGGGGGGAAGGCGGTGCAACCAGCGGGGTTGCGGGGGCAACGCTCTCAGTATATCAGCTTTCCTCTCTTCCAAGAAAGAAAAGCTTATCCCTCCCCCGCTTTCCAATGACCTACTCGCGAGCAAGCCCTCCCAGGACCCGGCTGCAAAGAGTCCTCCTTGGCCTTGCAAAAGAAAGCCCCCCCTTCTGTCTCTCTCGCCTCCCCCCTCCTGGCTTGGCCCGTCTATTGAGCGGCTCAGTTGCTTTAACCCTCTCGATGCTGCAGACCAATGGGGGGAAAATGCCGGCTGTCCTTTGCAGACCCGGACGGTCTGGAGGGGCTTCAGCCAGGCTGCCGCTGTGATGCTGCTTAGTCAGTGGGGCTCCAAACTGAGCCCCGCCCCCTCCACCCCCACGTGCCAAAGAGCCGCTGCTGCCCAACGCGCCTCGGCTGGACCACAAGCGCGCCTTGCCCTCATTTGCTGGCTCCGCGGCCTGGCTCCGGCGCGCGGGGGGGAGCGCAAGGCCAGAGCCGTGGGATCAAAGAAGAGAAGGGGGGGAAACAACAGTGCAGTGGTGCAGTGGGGAGAGAACTTTTTAACGTATCCCTACGCAGGCAAACTGTCATTCACTTCTCTTTTTGACTCCAGATTGGTGCGGCCCCCTCTTTTGCACCCTCTGATAGTAGCCAGGCCCTGTGCGCTGCGTTGGGACATTCTTGGAGATTTGGGGGTGCAGCCTGCGAAGGGTGATGTTTGGGTGGGGAGGGGGGGAACCTCAGCCACCCTGCAAAGCAGCATTCCCTCCAGGGGAATGGATCTCTGTAGTCTGGGGATCAGCTGCCATTCTGGGCGATCTCCAGTCTCCTCCACGTAGAGGTTGGCAGCCCCATGGGTGGCGCAAGAAGGCTGATGTGCGTCAATGTGTGTGCAAGGTGGGGGAGCTTGTTGTTTGGCGATGGGCCCAGAGAGAGAATGCTCCCATGTGCTACGGAGAGCTAGAAGGAAGGGTCGTGCTGGGAAGGTCAGAGTGGGAAGCAGCAGTGGCAGCTTGAGCAGGCAGGCGGAGGAGAGGGAGGCTGTGCTCCGACAGCCGCTTGCAGCAGGTTCGGTGTCCGCCTGGCTGCTCCCTCTGCCTCTTCCCGTTCTTGCACAGAGGGCGAGGGAAAAAAGTCATGGCTGTAGGTTGACTCTCCTTACCCATGAGTGCAAGCCCACGTGGCACTGCAGGGGTGAGGCGGGGAGAGGGCGGCTGCCGCAGATGGGCGAGAAGCGGGCTCCCTGCAGGGAGGCGGGTGCCGGTGTGCGCTTTGCACTAGACGGGGTGGGGAGGGCGGGGCGCCCTCTCAGGGGATTGCGGGGGGAGGGGATCTCTTTGGAGAGGGAGTGGGGGGGCGTGCGCACTCCTGCCTGCCTGCCAGCCCCTCCTTTTCCTGCGGGCCAGGCCCAGGACAGCAGGTGCTCTCTCCAGGCCCCAGCACGGTCACTCTGTCCTCCCGCCCAGGCGGCCAGCTGGGAGGTTTCCAGGCCCCACCAGGAGGTTGGCATCTGAGGTGGGCCTCGCCTAGGGCGCACAAACCCCTCCGGCCAGCCCTGCATGGGCATCACTTGCACCACACTGTTGATTCCTCATTGTACTTCTCTACTTTAAGGCTGCATCTACATGTTTGTCCCCTCACAGACCAGAACAGCAGCAAGCAGCACAGGAGTGGGTGGGGCATGCCTTACATGCCACTCCTGAGTTACTTGCTGCCACTTCCACCAGCACCCCACTTCTTTATCCTTTCCTCATTATACCCGTGCAAAAATGCAGATGCAATAGTAATTTTGCCAAGACACTTGGCAACCCTCCTTTCTCCTTACTTTCCATTCTCAGCCACAGTGTACTGCTACAGAGCCGCTTAGTAGGAAAAGGGGGGAAGAGCTCTTTAAAGGGAGGGGGAATGCAGTGCTTAGCTGTACCATTTTGAAGACAGCTCAAGTTCTGATCCCATTCCCTGTAGTGGCTACAAGGAAGTGCCCAGATAGATTCTCCACCCACAGCCACTCCTCAGTTTCCCTTTACTTCACAGCAAATGAAGTTTATCTTTTCTCTGGAATAAAGGGGACAAAAAGCAAATCAAGACAAGTTATGCACATATTGTACACAACATTGTCTGGATGCTCTCCTGTTGAGGACTGTGCAGGGAAATTCCCCATGTGGAAGAAGCCTAGCAAAAGACCAGGAACCAGGCCCGTAGCCAGGATTTTTTAAATGGGGGGGGGGCTTTAAATAAGTCAGGAGCACTGAAATAAAAATTTAAAAACTCACGTACACTGGCTGCCACCTGCCCCAGCTGGTCTTCCCATGTGGTAGCTGGATGCAGAAGGTCCCAGGCTCAATCTCAAGCATCCTCACTTAAAAGGATCAGGTCCTGGGGGAAGGGGAAGGGGAAGGGCCTGCCCCAGAAAGCCCCAAAGGCATCAGGCAATCTGAGAAGTCACGTGCTGCAGCAGTGGCAGAGGCGCTTGCAAGCCATGAGCAGCAGGTGAGTCAGAAGGGTGCACAGCAGCAGCAGGACAAGGAGCAGGCTGGGCATGCTGCACACAGGGCGCTGGGCTGAGACCTGGGGGGGAGGCCTCTCTGTGCATAGCACCTCTCCCTGTGCAAAATGCGTGCCAGTCTCTGCCCCCTCCCTCGCACCTGTAGAGCTGCTTGGCAGGAAGGAAGAGTGGCCATCATGAATCCCTTGCTGTTTTTCCCCCCTGAGGGGGTGTGGGGGAGAGTTCAGACTGTGCAAGGGGAGGGAAGTGAAGGAAGCTGGGGGTTGCTGATGGTAGTGTAGTGGTGATAGTGATGAGGGTAAAAAAAAGTATGAATTTGTCTGGCGACTGGTGTTTTCCTACTGCTTCCTTGTGAACAAAATCATGTGGCCTAGCAGTGTTTGATTTCCAGTGTACTGGGGATCACTGCAATAACATGAAAGCCCCGAAAGGTTCTGATGATGCCAAAAAATGAAGATTTTATTCACAGTCATTAAATGTAGAGGTAAACAAATATAAAGCCAACAGTCGTGATAGTCTGACCCGCAATCAACAGTCATAAGACTTATAAGGAATGCTGTACATGTATTGTGCTCTGAAGCATTACAATATGATACACAACTTAATAGAATTTATAAACCAAGGTACAACGTCGTCTCCGGATTATTTACAAACATTTCAAAAAATGAATCTTCTTAAGGAGATATTCTGTAGTACACAAAAATGCAATTTTTAGAATATGTATAACACCAATCACAAAAAACAAGAGACAATACAATAATCTTATTGCTAAGTAAGCAATAAGATTATTGTATTGTCTCTTGTTTCACAGTCATTAAAGGCGGTGGCACAAGCAGTAAAATGCATGCATTAACATCATAGCAAACAGCCCTATGGCTGTTCGAGACCCACTGTGGCCGGGGTGAGCTCCCGGTCCTAGTCTTAGCGCCCGCCCACCCAGTGGTTCGAAAGCAAGTAAGAACAATAAAGCAAGTAGATAAATGGGTACCTGCCCTTAGAAGGGTAGGGGGCACCCTCCTCCAAGTGGGGATGTGGTGGGAACATCGGTGATGGCAACGGCGGCGACGGCAGTGGCGGCGGAGTAACGGTGCAGCGTGACGATCCCTGGCGGCCAGAAGGAAAAAGCAGCAGCGTTGTTTTTGTTCAGTCGCACAGTTGAGTCCGACTCTTCACGACCCCATGGACAAGATCTCGCCAGGCCCTCCTGTTTTCCGCCGTCCTCTGAAGTTTGCTCAATTTCATGTTCGTGCAAACCATGAACCAGCCAAAAGTCATAACAAACTTCAGTTTGTGAGCCAGTTCAAGCACATCCCTAAATAGGAGTTTTCCGCCTTCTCACAACAAACTGACTTCCCAGTCCATAGAGTTATGCTTTGTTGGCGCAGACAATAAGAGAAGATAGAGTTCCATACCACTGGTGAGATAAGGAATTACTATAGCATAGGGTACTGAGCCCTAACTTGGATAGCCCAGAGTTGCCCAATTATATCAGATCTTGGAAGCTAAGCAGGGTCAGCCCTGGTTAGAATTTGGATGGTAGATCACCAAGAAAGCCCAGGGTCTCTCAGTACAGGTAGGCAATGGCAAAACCACCTCTAAACGTCTCTTGTCTTGGAAACCCTATGGGGTTGCCATAAGTCATCTACAACTTGACAGCACTTTCCTCCTCCTCCTCCACCACCACCACCATGATTACTGCTTTTCCATCTAGACTGCCATTTCCTGAGGATAATTACTGAGAGAAGAGCCAAATGGGGAACCTTAGTAAACCCACAAGCTGATTTGTCAGTCCTGGAAAACCCCCAGAATTGTTTCTTTGCAAGAAACAAGAAACCTTTCCCAGTACTCAAATATTGTTTTGAACTATGGATCAGGCTGCTAGTATTTTGTTGTGGTGGTGACTGATTGTGAAAGAGAAAGGAAATCTGTCTGAAGATTTGATGTTAATTTGAGAATTACAAGTGCAGCTGTTGATAAAGCATAGTTTCCAATATGTCTGTTGACATTTTCTTTATTGTGGCACCTGACAGGAAAGCTCATCAGTCAGGCTTGTGTGAAATCAGAGTGAAAATAGAACATATACTTTGTGGGAAATATGAAGGAGTGAAACTATTTTATGTGAAATTTCACACTGCTTTCTTAAGAGAAACAGAAAACCATACCCCTGGTGTAGTGGAATATGATGTTAGCTAAATGGGGTAGCTCTTTGCTGTCTCCTAATAAATCACAGACTTCCATGACATCAGTTTTACAAGCAAATTTAAATTCTCTACCTACTGCTGATTAGTCACTTCTGTGCCAAGAGTGCTGTCATTTATAGCAGAAATTTCCCTGCAAGCACACACTATCTTTTTTTATACATTTGTTAATATCAGGTTGTTCTTGCCTATGTGTTCTCTTCTGAATGACAAGAAAAAGAAAAATTGCCTTTGAAAGTATATTTATAGGGTCAGCCAGTAATATATAGTAAACAGATGGGACGATGTTAGGTGCTTAAGAGGATTGCATTATTCACTAAACAAAGTTCAAGGACTTTTAAACCAAGTTTGCCTAGTGCTTTTTTACTGCACACACAATTGCTGAGATAGTGGATTTGAAAATATTTATTAGATTACTGTACATGTGGTGATAACATATTATAATGTACATCTTGGTGCCAACATGCCATCTTAAAAGGATGGCAGGTTTTTAAAAATTAAGCATCATTAATATTATGCATTATTCCCCCGGTTAGTATTGAATTAGATTAGCAATTTCTGTCACTCCTATAATTTTAGTTTGCCAGGATTTTATTGGACCATTTTGTTCAGCAGTGAAACAGTAACAAATGGCCAGTAAATTATCATAAAAATGTCAAAATTAAGTATGTGAAGCCAAACTGAAATGCCAACATCACCTCTGAGCTACTGCTTATGTCCTTTCCATCAATTCATATCTCTTTTCCTATGAATTATCCAGAATCCTGTTGTAGAAACTGTTGGTAGCTATTTCAATTTTATATGTGACAGCCAGGCAATGCTCCCTCTAAGCTGTGGAGTCTTGTGAGCACAAATTCCACTTTGTGCCCAACTGCCATTAAAGTTGTGAGTGAGCGATTTGGCTCCTGCATAAGTTAGATTGCTCTGGAGCCTTCCTGAGCTAAGACAAAAATGTGTGAGCTGGAGGCTAAAAAACTATAAGCTAGTTTACACTAACTCAGCTTAGAGGGAACACTGGTGACAAGCCTGGCCTATCATGCTTCCTTGTTCCCAAACAATTCATGCCAACCTGAGTACAGGTGCTCAGGAACAAAGAGCTTAGAGGGAACACTGGTGACAAGCCTTGCCTATTATGCTTCCTTGTTCCCAAACAAAACCCATAGAGTTGAATAAGACCTATTTTTAAATAATAACACATCTAGAATCACATGGAAAGAGTTTTTAGTTAGTCCTAGGGTTGCCAGCCTCCAGGTCCGGGCAGCATTTCCCCTACTTCTGGGGGCTTCAATCCGCCCCCAGCCAGCTGGCTGGCAGGGGAAGCCCCACCTCCAGAAGCAACCACCCATCCAACCACCCCTCTTCCTCTCCTCCTGCCCAATTTAAAGGGCTTCAGCTGATCAGCAGGGACCATGTGGGCCACCGACCAACTGGAGGGCCCTTTAAATCTGGAAGGAGGGAGGGAGAAAAGTGGTTGCGGGCCACACACTCAGCTCTCAAAAAGACCCTTTAAAGGTCTTTTTGCGAGGGGGTGGAGGCGTGGCATGTGGTGCTGATTTTCCCCAGCCCTGCACACTGTGGCTCCCACCCCACTCACAAAAAGACCCTTTAAAGGGTCTTTTTGCAAGCCGAGCGTGCGACCCACGACCAACCCTCTCCCTCCCTCCTGCTGTATTTAAGGGACCTCCAGCTGGTTGATGGGCCACATGGTCCCCACCGATCAGCTGAAGCCCTTTAAATCAGGCAGGAGGGGAGGGAGAGGGGTGGCCAGGAAGGTGGTTGCTCTTGGGGCCAGGGCAGAATGCCCACCCCATATCCCCCTGCCAGAGGGACGAGGGGACCTGGCAACCCTAGTTAGTCCTGGAAAACTACAAAAACTGACAGCATTTTTTTGGGGAAAGGTAAAATATAAAAGGGAGGTTGTTGATTATTGTTGATTGCACTCAAACTCTTTTAAAGATAATTTTATAATACATGTATGTACAATGGAAATATATATATTATAGTTAGAGGTAACAATAGGGATAAATGAGGAAATCACTCTTTGTAATGTAGGCTTTTTTCTCTTGCTTTTTTGTGCACTGTACAGTTATTGCTCTTGCTGTTTTAAATTTATTCAGAGTCAGAAAACACAAAGGTTGAGAAAAAACAATATTAAAATCAATTTATTATACTGTGCACTCAAAATAAAAATGTTTTAAATGTAGGCCTTGAATTTAGCCTTTTTGACTGAAAGCCACCAGCCTGAGTAGTCCTCCATATACAAAAATAGGACAAATTAGTATCTCAGAATTAATGATATACAAACAAGACCACAGTAAACCCAACTCAATGAGTATCTCAAAGTGGGTAGTCCACAAGCAAAGCTACAGTAAACCAGACCAGACACGTTCCAGGGGAAGAGAGACACCTTCATTCCTCCAGCAGTTGCTGCTAGAACAATTACAAGGAGAGAGAAAATGGTGCTACACTAAGCAACAAAAGCTTCGCTGGGGGATCACTTTGTGTGGAGCCTGTGAAAAGGTTACATACTAAGTGAATTCTCTGATCCCCCTGACAGAACTTTTACAGCAAAATGCTTAGGGGCTTTTATCACAATAAAGCTGTCAGCCTCTTTTTTACTTTTTGGGTTTGCTGGCACATTGCTAGAACAAGCGCTGCAGCATCCACCAGATAAAAGGGTTTGAGGGCTCTCAGGGAGGACTGGAACTTTGGGGGATATATTTAAGAGTGAATTTAAGACAACTGGAAGAAAACAACTTTTTTGCATGTTATCTAACTTTGTAATTGCCTGCCTCATGCTCAAAGTGGGAGAGTTCAGCCATTCCTGTTTTTCTGCTTTTCCTTTAAAAAGTATTGTTGTTGTTGTTGTTGTTGTTGTTGTTGTTGTTGAGACAGTTAGTAGGGTTGCCCACCTCCACATGGGCTCTGAAGTTGTCCCAGAATTACAAATGATCTCCAGACTACAGAGATCAGTTCCTCTGAAGAAAATGACAGTTTCACAGGGCAGACTCTATGAGGCTGTGGTCACACGGTTATTTTGATCGGGTTTCACTGCTGTTTCCTCCCACTTTTAAAATCGCTGACCAGACGGGCTGATCCACCTCCCACGCCAAAGTGGGCTCACTCCCGCAATGCTCCCAGTTCTCTCCTGTGTTTTCCTGCACCGGGAAAATAAAGTACTTTCCCGGTGTTTGCGCTTTGCATCCACGATTTCGCTGATCTGGACAGACATCTCTTGCAATGATTGCGATTAGGGTCGTCTGACCGTCCTTCGCGCAATGAGGGGTTTTTTTTCAGCTTCCACCTTTGAGCACATGAGCAATAATTGAATTCTATGTTTAAACATTCAAGCACACATCCCCCCCTCCGATTCACCTGTTGTTTGCAAGGCATGCCCCTGCTCATTGGCTCTATGCTACCAGCCTCCGATCTCTAAACATCCTTTCCCATCTGTCCCCTCCTCGCAGTCTGCTCTCCCTTTTCTCCATCATCCTTTCCCATCTGTCCCCTCCTCGCAGTCTGCTCTCCCTTCTCTCCATTCTCCGAGTGGTTAAAACCCTGGGTTACCAGCAAAAGAAAGGGGGGTGGATGGTGGAAATGGCTGGTCCTTTCACAGCTGCAGTAAATTTATGGTCAGAGTGAGAGAGAAGAGAGAGAGCTCTGAGAGGAAGCACCCACCTGCATGTGAGTGTGTGTGCCTGTTGGATGAACTGTTGCTATGGACGGCACCATGCCTCTGAGGCTGCAGCTACTCGACTGGCTGTTTTTGCCTGTCCTTCTGGGCTTCTCCCCTCCCCTTCGAAAGCAGAGGCTGGTGGAAAAGACAACAAATGTGATAGAGCCACCGGTAGGCAGACAATGACGGGAATGAGGCATTATTTCTCCAGTGTTTGTATTGGAGGTGGGGAGGGGGAGAAGTTGGGAGAAGCGAAACAGAGCTTTGTTCGCCTTGGCTCCACAATTCTGGCCGAGGCACGAGCAAAGCTTCCTTCTGCCTCGCCACCTCTTTGCAACTCCTGCCATTGATGTGTGTGTGTGTGGCCAAGTGGGGGCAGTGATTCAACTGTGTTCATGTGCGCATGAACAAAGCAATTTTTTTTAAAAACTCTCGCGGCTATCTGGACAGTGCCTGGAGCCTCATTGTGTGATGCAAGCGGTTTGGGGAGAGATGTGTGATCATCCCAACCTGAAGAAAAAAAATCCCTATCAAATTTATTGTGGGAACAAATCACGATAAGCTTGCCATGTGACCACAGCCTGACATACCATAGTTTTTAGGTGAAATCCCTCCCCAAATTCCACCCTCCACAGGGACTGCCCCCAAATCTTGAGATTTGGCAACCCAAAATTAGGCGAGAATTGGCAATTTGGCCAGAATTGGCAACCTGAAATTAGGTACGTTTGCCATTTCACAGTTTTGTAAGTCTAAGCCATAGCCATGTTAGTTGTGGCTGTTAATGACAATGTGTATTTCTTCCCTAAATCAGTTCATTTTCACATAGAAAGACTGTTTTTATGAATGCTTTCTCATTCTCCTCAAAAAAGCTTTACACAGGAAAACAGCCTTAAGAATATTCTACTAAAGCACCAGGAAAAAGAGGTACCAAAATGATCAAATTCAGTTCTTTTTAATACAATAAAAGATACACATAATAAAGAATGATTAAATTTATGGAGAAAAAGGACTGGAGTAAAAAAATGTATAAATGCAGAGCTGCATTAGAAAGGCCCACAGAGAATTCAAAAATATGGTTCATTAATCATAATGAAAGTAAACACATATTGTCACTTGTGGTCCCACTGCAAAATATATTTACCAGGTTTTATCTTGAATCAGGTTTTATGAGCTTTGAAAAGAGAGATTAGGCATATTAGTCACAGTTTTAGCTGTACATGTAACTAATTCCATAAAGTGCATTTCAAGTGTCTTTGAAAAGGTAATTAATTTTATTTGCACTAGAAAAACTGGAATTAATAGGCAGCCTCAGTACAGTTATATCAGGAATGTGTAACTGACATGTTAAAAATGCATTATAATATGATCAACATGGAATATCCCAAGGCAGGGGTGGGTCAGACTATTTCACATGTCCCTGCAAGATGAGAGTCTTAACAGTGTCATACTGTCTGAAGTAATAGTGTATAGGATTGTGAAGAAATGCATTTTTTCCTTTGGAGGTTTGAAATAAGCAAAACCTTCACTCTGAGTTTTAAACTTTTCCCCCCTCTCTCTCTGGGCAGAGAGCAGGCAAGAAGGGGAGGAGGCCAGTTCAATTGCTTTCCAGATGTACCTCAGTCCACCTCCATACAAATGCTAATAGATCTAGCAGGAGAGATAATGGGTGGGTCAAGCTCTCCCCCTTCCCCAAGCAGGGAACAGAGATCTGGAGGAATTAAATACTAGAGAGACTTCGGGAAGGAAATTTCTGGTAACTTCAGGTAAAAACTTATCTGACCCAGCCTGACCTAGTCAGTGGGTGGGAAAAAGAGGTGATAAAACTCAGGGGAGTGAGGCTTTTCTTGGTGTGGAGTCCATCAGAGCAGGCAGAACTCTTAACTGACATCTGGAGGAGGGAGCCATTAACCATGAGCTGGCCTGAGGAGCTGAAGGAAACTTCAAGGTAATAGAAACTCAGTAGAAATCTGTAACTTCCTAACCTAAGGACCCTGTCCTATTTTTTAACATCTGATAGGGCATGTATAGAGAGAGGGACAGAGGAATTGCATTTTACCCATTTCTTTTTAATCCCTTGCTCAATCTGATGCTGTGCTAGAAGTATGCTTGTGAACATTTCCTGTTTAATAAATACTTTATAACTTTATGCAGGTAGTGGTACACTGTATCACACAGACCTCCAGTGTCTTGGAAACACTATTTTAAAAGGAGCACCAAGCGGAAGACAATTAGTTGTCAAGTGGCTATTCCTCCAGGGGAGCACAAGGCAGTAAACTGTCCTCATGGTGACCAGGTGGTGGGCAGTGGGAGACACAGAGGCAAGGTTTCACATCTTGGAAGGGAAGCTGGGAGTCTGGTGGTGGTTGTAGTAGGTTACTGGGGAGAGAGAAAAGCCTCTCCGAGGCTGCAGTCACAAACACTAAATCATCCACTTTCAATGCACTTTCCAACTGAATTTTACTGCGTGAACTGGCAAAATCCAAATGGAAAGTGCATTGAAAGTGGATTGAAAGTGAGTTATTTAGTGTGTGTGATCACAGCCCAGGTGTTAAGAAAACCTTGGAGGGCAGGGTGGAGCAGGGCCTGCAGGCCAGAGTAGGCCCATTCCACCACAAGGATGTGAGGCAACAGACAGCTGATCTGTGCTAGCAATACACTAGAAATCTATGCTAGCCCCCTTGGTTTACTGAGGGGCTTTGGATGATGAAAAGACAGGGGAAATGGCTAGCGTAACAGTGGAGAAAAACCCAGGACAAATCTGACAAGGCGTGGACTAGAACTCACTTTTCAGCCTACTCTATGGAGGTGATGGCAGCAAAGAAGCAATATGTCTCTGCCACCATTGCATCTGCACAGTGCAGACCCACAGAGCTCTTCTGGGTGGTCAGGAGCCTATTGGGTTCTGGCCAACAGGAAGAAGTGGACTACTCTACAGCCCACTGCAATCATTTTGCTAAGCACTTTATAGATAAAATTGCTTGCATCTGTTCCAACTTGAACTCTACATTAGTAGCAATAGGGTCAGATGGTCTAAGGATGTGGACAGGATTCTTGAAAGTTTGAGACATACCACCTGCTTATATGAACCATAGCCCTCCTGGCTGTTTAAACCTGCCAGGGAGAGGCTGGTGTACTGGGTCCAGGAGACAGTAAATTCCTCCCCGAGAGAGGGAGTGGGTGCTCCTGCCTTGAAGTGGGCAGTCCACACCTAATGAAACCTACTCTGGACCCAGGAGAACTGAATAACTACCATCTAATCTCAGATATACCATTCTTGACCAAGGTGATTGAATTAGCAGTGGCTAGCCAACCTCAGGGATTCCAGAATGGAGTGGATCCAACCAATGGGACTGAAACAGTCTTGGTCACCCTAATGGATTACATGCACCGGGAGATGGACAGGGGGAAAAGACCCTGTTGATTCTCCTGGACCTCTTGGTGGTTTTTGGTACCATAATCATAGTATCCTTCTGGATCGCCTTTTGAGATGTGACTGGGTGGCCCTTTTCTGTGGTATTTTTGGTCCTATCTCAATGGTAGATTTCAGAGTGTGGTGCTGGGGTACTGCTGCTCTGCCCCTTGGCCTCTGGCCTATGGAATTCCTCAAGGTTCTATCTTGTCCCCCATACTTTTCAACATCTGTGTTAAGCGGCTGGGAGAGGCCCTCCAAGGATTTGGGCTGAGTTGCCACCAATATACAGATATATGATTTTTTAACAATAAATATTCAGATATCAAGTTTAAGCAGAGATCATTTCGGGGGGGATCGCGGGGGATCGCAGTTCCCCTGGGTGAGGTATGGGGGCGGGGCACATGACGAAGCCCCGCCCCCTGCTTCCGGCCGCCCCGCTTCCGGCCCTCATTCAGCCAGGAGGAGGCAGGAGAAGAGGGAGGGTAAGTTGCTTCCTCCCTGCCTCTCCCCACCCCTGCCTGCCTGGGGCCAGGGAGGGCCTTCGCGGGGCTTCCTCACACTCCCGCTGGCCTTGCAGGTCCACTGCCGGGCCCCTGATGTCAGGGGGAAGTGCAGGGGCGTCGGCCGGGTGTGTGGCCTTATGACACACTTCTGGTGATGTCAGGGTGTGTGGCCTTATGACACACTTCCGGTGATGTCAGAGGGTGTGGTATATGCTAATGAGTTCCCCTAGCTCTTTTTCTACGAAATGACCCGAGTTTAAGTATTTTTTGTGTTTTTTATTATGAAATATCCATAAGTATTCTAATAGCCAACTTTCTATTGTTTCATACATACACAATGAAAAAAATACAATAACATAAACCAACCACAAGATAGAAAGCTCATGGATTACAAATCTGGGGTGTGGACTTACAAAGTCACTGAAGGAAGCAGCTTCGTTGCATAGGCAAGGTGCCACCACTGATAAAAACGTGTCTCTGGTTGCCACCTTTCTCTGCAGATGGGGGCAGAGGGAACAGGGCTTATGAAGAGGATCTTAACTGGTGGGAGGCAGTCTTTCAAGTACTCCATCCCTAAGGTAAGAATCAACACTTTGAGTTGTGCCTGGAAACAGACAGGCAGCCAGTGCATATTTTTCAGCAAGGGGATTATGTGATCCCTGTATTCTGTCTCTGACAATAGCCTGACTGCTCCATTTTGGACCAGATGAAGTTTCTGGACAGTTTTCAAGGGCAGCCCCATAAAAAATGTGAAACAGTAATATAACCTGGATGTGGTCATAGCATAGATCACCATGCCTTCCAGATCATGATTTCCAAGGAATGGCTATAGCTGGTGCATTACCCAAAGTTGACAGAAGGTTGTGCATGCCACAAAGGAGTCCTGGGTCTAACTGAAGGCCAGGATCCAACAACACCAAGCTACAAACCTTTTTCTTTAGGGTAAGTGCAACCCCTTCCAGACATGCTGACTTTTCAATCCTCCAGCAGTTTCTCTGTCAACCAATAACACTTCGACCTTGTCTAGATTGAGCTTCACTTTACATAAACAGTTTAGAGCTTTCTCCAAAATCAGACTCAGTGCTGCAGTATGCAGTGATGCTGAAGGGAGGCATTGTTCACACTGCTTCAGAACTCCTTTATATTGCCTAAGTACAATTTCCTTCAGTTTTGGCAGGGAAAGTGTGATGCCAGCGCATCCTAGAAAAATCAGAATATGGAGTTCTCATGACTATGAAACACTAACTGCATATTTTTGCTTAAAATGGCAATGTCCTTGGTCTGTCTGGAACCTCCAAGAAGGTTGTCATGTCGAAAGTCAACTTAGGTCCCTGCCACACGGCAGGAAAAAAACCGGGCAAAGTGCGGCTTTTAAAAGCCACACCAAAATAGAGACGCCACGGCGGGATCCCCTGAGCCACGGCGACGTTGCTCCCCGGCACGATCAGATGCTGGGGAGGAAGCAACAGTCGGGAGGGGGAGGCTGCCGAACTGCGCATGTCTGAGCATGCGCAGTTCGGCCAGGAGCCGGGGATGCGCTGGCGGAAGGACGTGCCGGCGATCCCACGGCCAGCATTGATGTGCCCTTTCCCGAAGAACCACCTAGGTAGGTGGTTTATTTTTGATGCGGGGTTTTGGGTGGAAGGGCTGGATCGGGAACGGGCGCGCCACGCTTCCTAGATGTTGCTGTGGGATCGCGCCCGTTTGCTGCGCTCCTGATCCGTCCCTCTCCCGGCCCAAAACCTCTTGTGTGACCGGGGCCTTATTGTACTTCCCCACATGGCAAGAATTGTTTTATCAAACATGAAATATTTTACTTTACTGCATCAAGAATACATATGGTGCCTTGTGTGAAGTGATCAGAGTTCAGCGGTAGTCCTGCTAGAAGCTACACATTGTACACTAGGAATGTGTGGACTGCCACCATCATCATGCAAAATTAAATGAAAGCAAAACATACAGTATGCATTTCCATTGACACCTGAAACGTTTGAAATTTCTTAATGTAGGCCACTGGTCCCAGGTATTCCCTAGTAGTGTTGGGGTGTTCTTAACTAGCCTGGCTGGAGGAAAATATGGCCAGGCAGGAAGTAATGAAATGTTACCAGTGGTTGGGCCCATCCTGGGGCCCATTTCCACTGCTCACTCAGTTAAAAGAGAGCAACAGGCTGACAGGAGAAGGCCAAAGCAAAGGGCTGAAGGAAGCCCACTGAAGAGTAGTGTTGCCAACTCCAGGTTGGGAAATTCCTTCAGATCTGAGGAGCAGAGCCTGGAAAGGGCACCTTGTCATGCAGGTACATGATTTGCTCACTAGATAACTCTCCTGAAATGATTTGCCCCACCACATCAGCACCAGGAACATGTCATTTGTTTCAACTTCTTTGAAGAGTTACCGTTGGTTCATTAATCTTCTGGAATAGCATTTTAAAGAATTTTGTTTGTTTCCAATTATGAAAGCCAATTTATCCTAGAAGTAGGTGAAACAGGGAGCCTGGTGAAATTCATTCTTCACAGCTATCCATACCACAAACATGAACAACCGTCTATATAAAAATTGATTGATGAGTACAGGAGGCTCATTGCAGCTGAAGCATGAACCGAGGCCTCTTTGGTACAGTCGACAATCTCTACCAGGTGATCTATAGGGAGGCTTTTCCCCCTGGCTGACCTACAGTATGGGATCCCTGCCAAACATATCTTATCTGGAAACCATTCTCATTGCAAGTATCCAGAATGGCTTGCTCAAATACAGAATGTGATACGATACACATAAAAATTAATTTTAGTTCAAAATAAAAAAGATCCCAAGTGTTACATAAGCCTTTTACTAGACTATTTCATAGATATTTTTATTTTACTGCTATAATTCCTGTATGATAGTTGACTACTTCTGGCCTTCTTTTCTTCCAGCTTCCTACTTCCAGACTTATGTTCTCACATTGCTAAAAGTTTATTGTTAAAGCTATAAAAATGTATCCAATGTCCAACAGCTTCTTGTGTATACTGAGGTCACAGTGCCCCAAATCAGAATTCTATGTGTGTTCCAGTGTTCATCTAAAGCTCTTATGCAGATAGCACTCTCTCTCTTGCTCTCACTCTCTCTCTCCTCTGTGTGTGTGTGTGTGCGTGCGCACGCGCGCAGCACAATAAAATATTAATCTGGAAAGGTCCCAAGATTGCTAGTAAATATCCATGATATTATGCAGGTGGCTTCCTTACACCACATGGCTTAGATTCCTGCTATTATTAGGGTTTAATGGCAGGAAACTAGTCTCAAATTATTTCTAAAATCTACAGTTGTTCATAATCTATTTAAAAAGCAGGATGGTTCTGTAGTAGAATGTATATGCGCTTGCTTAGAATGTAGGCATGCTTGTATAGAGGAAATTGTGTAAAATTAATTTTACTTTTCTGCTGAAAAAAGATACAAAAAGTGTTGATAAGTTACTTCTCGTTTCTCTGCAAGGCAAAAACAGTGTCAGCCTCATTGCTCCCAATATTTTTTAAAGGGTTAAATTTCTACTGTAGAAGGGAACTTTCTTTTGAGGTTCCTATTTGGGTGGAAAGGTGACATGGAAGTGTTTTAAATAAATACACAAATAAATCATAAGAACCAGCAAACTAAGAAAACTAGCGTGAGAGGTTGTTGTGTTTTTTTAAAAGGCGGTTTTATTAATTTTTGCATTTTCCACACAATGTAATGATGTATCTTTATGGTATTGATTCTGCATGCTAAACAAGAAACATTATACAGAGATTTTCCTCCAGAAATCACCAGCAGTCAAAAGTACAGTTAGCTTGATTTTATTTATTTTTTGCTTTCAAATTTACACAAGTGTAAAAATTGTAGCAATGCTAAAAACATCCTTTGATTGCGGAATCACTTGTCAGATTTTCACAAGCAAGACTATGAAATATTTTAGTTCAAAAATGCTTGTTTCAATTGTTTGACATATATGGGCACTTTTAGGTCTGTGCATGAGCCAAAAATAAGACCACTTTTCATTGAAAACATATGGAGCAGCAAACATGGAAACCAATAAAATTCTTCCATTTGTTCTCTGGCACTACAGCTTTCAAAAAGATCCAGTTAAAATAATATAAAGACAAATGTTGAAAAAAGGCCTCCATTCTGTTAATGCTCTGATATACCGTGAGATGTAAACAGAAATAATAAGGAGGGATTTTCTTTGTTGTAACACGTTTATTTTCGGTCCGTCCATCCCCTGTCCCCCACCACCACAAGTTCAAGATCAAATGGGCTCAAAGGTGTTCATAAATTCAATCTTGGTGGAATACAATCAATATGGAATCATTTTGAGACCAATTATTGGATTTGAGGGCCTGCAAAATATCGTTCACATGAATTTAAAAAACACTCAATCTAAGCCATGACAACTACTTTCAGTACCATGTTTTCTATACATTTACTATGTAGCTACCTTATTCAGTACCCCACTTTAGCTTTTGGATGTCTACCACTCTGGAAACATTATCGTAAAATCTGGGTTCTTGCTGTTGGTGTGATTCTTCTGTCAAAGCTGACCCCAAGCCATATGGCTCAGTTTAGGCTGCCTTGGTCATGACATGCAAGTTTCTCTAATCTATAGTACACCAGGGAGAATGTGGTGAACAGCACGGCGAACCACAGTTTAATTTGTTTAATCCAGATACCTAGATAAAATACCTGTTTCAGCTGCTTTCCTACTTTCCGGCTTTGCTTATAATTTCTTTCCAGCTTATTTAAATCTTATAAAAGTGTCACTGCTGTTAAGACCAATGTAATTGCATATTTCAGAAAAAAGGAAGCTGTGTAGCTACACAATGGCTCAACTCAGAATTGAACTACACCTGAAGCTTGCAGGAGCTTGGAACAGTTAGGCAGGTCCAGAGGCTACTCTGGGAAGACCAGGAAGACAGCATGATCAGGCAAGAGCAAAATAATTGAAATCTCTGGCAAGCAGACATGTTCATGATCTCTGAGAAAAGCTCACTGCACAGTTAACAGGTCCAAGAAGCAACTATTGGCAAGAAGCATCCGTTTAAAGGGAATTTAAGGAGACCTGAGCTTCATTGATGCCTGCTGTTTTTTATAGAATCCAGTTCTATATGAATTGTCATTGCTATTCAATAAAAAATATATACATCAAAAAATTATTCAGATGTTCCCACACCACTGTGGGATCAAATCACAGGGAAGTGACACCCATGTAGCTCCAATAATATATGAATCAGATCCACTGACTACCAGATAAGATAAAACACATTTTCTCCAGTCCAACAGCAAGTTTGACATTGACAGTTGGCTTCAGCATCTCTATGTTGACTGTGACCAATGTTTGTTATCCTGGAGCAGTTTCATGATATGTCAGATGACTGAGCTGTTGGTGTCAGCTGAAAAGGCAAATCCTATTATTTCTCTTTCATCTAACAATCCAGTTTAGTCCAAATTTAGTAAGGTAGATACCTTCTGGGGCGTATCTTTTAGAGCTCTGATACTTTGCATTGTGAGAGCCAAACTAGACCTGACATGCTATTTGGCTGCTGTCACCTGTCAGAGGAAGAATGGCCACAGTATAGTTCTACCACTTTCATCCAATCAAGACTGCCAGTTCGGTCCGATTAGATATACATTTTAACTGGCAAACTGATCTCTGTCTTCTGACCCTTCCTTCCTTCCTGAAGGGCTGTAAGTCATCTGCTTTGCACTTGAAAGGTCCTGGGTTCAATCCATGGCATATGCAACTAAAAGGATTAGGAAGCAGGTGGTCCTGGAGAACCTGGACAGCCACTGCCAGTCAGAGGCATCATCCAGGCTGCAGCCCGGATCTGTTCTTCCCCCACCTCCAGGGCACCTCCGATGATTGTGCGACTGGAGTGACCATTCCACAGTCTCCATTTTTATGTGGAACTTCCCTGTATGCGTGTTGTACTTTTATCTACAGACTGTCAGTTTTCAGCATTTGGAGGGATTGCACTTGCACTGTTGCACTGGAGCTATGCGGCAATTTAACGCCTCCATTGGTCCCCATTGGCTTATGCAGTTAGTTACCACCCCCAAAGTCCACTAGTGCATTGTACCTTGCCTATCTGTCTGTCCTTTTGACTGCTTAGCTGCTTTCCCATGTTAGACTGGTTGTTTTGATTGGCTGTGCAGCCCTTCCAGAAAGTCTGTTAGTTTGGGGGGGCATCATACACTGTACAGGCGCCTCTTTTGGCTGGCAGGGATTGGGGCCTCAGTCCTGGCTCATCAACCCACCTGGGGCTCGTCAGGCTGCCAACTCCCTCACCACCCCTTCACCTCACCGCCAAGGGGCTCATTGGGCTGTAGCTGTATTGCTGCTGCCTTGGTTCACCCACTCATACTGCACACAGAATTTGAAAATGGTGCTCAGGCGTGGTGCTTGTGTGCCCTACGGAATGTTCCCTGAGGGCGCAAGGCAATGATTGCCTGCTTGTTTGGGGTCTTCTGATTGGTCGTGATGGTTTGTTCAGTGGATGTGTGATCTACTGCTGGCCTGCTGTAATGCTAGCATGCAAAAAAAGCTTTTAAAGTGAATCGCCGCCTACCACCCACCCCACCTTCACCTCAACACTGAGGTGGGTGGAGCACTGTGAAATGGCACGAGCATTTCATGTTGGTGAAAAAAACAAAATCAAGCTGTTTCAGAAAAAAAAAAGATAGAGGGGAAACAGGAGGGAAAGTAGAAAAACCAGGAGAGTAAGGGATTAACAAAGGGAAATTAAATTGGAACATTAAGGCTGCCTGGTAAATGCCAGAATAGACAGTACTGATCTTGGTAGATCAGTGATCTGATTCAGTATAAGGCAGCTCTATCTGTTCCCTTCTGCATCTTCCTTTAATCATAAGCTTGAGAACAGGGCTCTCTCCTATATTGGGAGGAAAATGTTTAAAACACAGGATATAAATATAATAAATTAATAATATTGAGTGTCTTTCCCCTGATGTTTTGATTTTGTACTGTAAAGCAGCCTTGGAGGCTGTAACTGAGGGATGACAGTGCTGCCGACCTTATGCATGTAAAATTGCATTTCCAAGCATCTTTTCCACCTATTTACTACATTTGTATCTCACTTTTCTCCCCAACGGAGACTCAAAGTAATTTTCATTGTTCTCCTGTCCTCTCCTTTAGCTTGGTGTAGTGGTTAAGTGCGTGGACTCTAATCTGGGAGAACCGGGTTTGATTCCCCACTCCTCCACTTGCACCTGCTGATGTGACCTTGGGTCAGTCATAAGCTCTGGCACAGCTGTCCTTGAAAAAGAGAAGTTTGTGTCAGAGTTCTCTCAGCCCCACCCACCTCACAGCAAGGGTGTAGACTTTCCAATTTCCCGGGGGGGGGGCTGGGGCTGGGCCAGAGGCATTGCTTTGCTAGGAGCAAGGGTGGCTCCCGGGGGAGGCTGAGCACCTTCCTGAAAATTTCGGCGTGGGCTAACGCCCCGCCGCCCCCACGAAGATTACGCCTATGCCTCACAGGGTGTCTGTTGTAGGGAGGGGAAGGGGAAGGAGTTTGTAAGCCGCTCTGAGACTCCAAGTGAAGGGCGGGGTATAAATCCAATCTCTTCTTCTTCTCTTCTTCACAGCAACCCTCTGAGGTATGTGACGCTGAGAGAGAGTGACTGGTCCAAGGTCACCCATCATGTCGCCATGGCAAAATGGGGTTCTGAACCAGGGTCTCTCAGCTCCTAGTCTGACACTCTCACCACTGCACCATGCTGGCTCACACCTACGGGGGAGAGATATGGACACCCAGTATTTGCACTCACAGGGAGAAAAGCAGCTTGAGAAGAGTGGTTTTTAGTTGGAATCGACTGGAGAAAGAAAGGTCAAACAGTTTCTTTCTCTGCCTTTCCTCTGCTCAAACTAGCAGCCAGGAGAGGCTGCCTTTGTTCAAAAAATTATATAGGGGAAACAGACAGATATGTCCATGTAATGTCTAATTTGGCTTTAAATTCTATTGAATTCACCATCACAATTAGCTGGTTTGGAGAAAACTGTAAGAATTAGATTCATCATATATCACATATACATGCAGACACTGGGGATTTAACCAGGAACTTCCTAGCCTGGAGATCTCCCTGGGACTATTCATGATTACCAATGCAGTCCTAAACGGTTGTATTAGTCTAAATCCATTGAAGTCAATGGGCTCAGAAGATTGGATAGGCTTGCCAAGTCCCCCCGGGGGGCGGGGAAAACCCCACCCCAGAGGCCCATTCCCCACCGCCGGCGGATCGGGCCCCAGGGGGAACTTCACCCTGATGTGCACGTCACCTGGAAGTGACACGGGCACGCCGGGCACACTGGGGGGTGGGGCCACAGTCCGAGGGAAAACTCTATGTTTTTCCCTCGGATGGTCATGGCCCCGCCCCAGCGTGCCCGGCGTACCCGCGTCACTTCTGGGTGACGTGGATGCGGCGCGCATGCACGCTCTCCAGCCACCAGCCAGGAGTCCCCCGCTGCGGCTCAGTTCACACTTGGCAACCCTAAGATTGGAACTGTGCTTAGGATTGCACTAGAGGTCTTAGAACAAACACAGAAGGGAACAATAGTGTGAAACGTTACCTCTTTCAACAGGAAAACAGTGTGGAGCCTCTGGATTGGCCAGCTCTGTTATAAATACTGGGAATATACCCTTTTATCATTTGGTCAACAAAGCAGTTCCTGGTCTCCTGCAGTTTCCAGGGCTTATTTGGAATGTCCTATTTTAAAACCTGAGATGGGGAAAATGGTTTTCTTGGTTCCCAAAATACATAATGGTAGAAACTCTAAAGATCTTTCAGCTGTAAAAATTTCATTGCTCTAGCAACCAGTGTCCAGATAACCTGCAGGAATCATTGGTATGAAAAGAGTTATGTATCAAGTCTATTAGAGGGAGTGTGATTGTGAAAGGATTACTTCCTACTGTTTAAGTGAAGAACCCAAGTCATGAAGATCAGTTTTGGCATAGTAACTGAACTGTTGGATGAAGACCAGAAAGACCCAGGTTCAAATCCCACCTTGCCATGAAACTTATTGGGTGACCTTAAGCTACTCATTCTCTCTAAGTCTAATTTAACCTAGCGTAATGTACCTCAGAGGTTTGTTGTGAAGCTAAAAGGGAGGACAGGAGAACAATGTAAATTTTATTGTGAAAATAAAATGGAGGATGCCTCATCTCCTTTATGGAAGGGGTGGATAAAAATGCAAGTAAAACATTGCTTGATTAGAGGGGAAGGTATCGTGTTTACGGTATATTCCATCAGTGAATTAATAAATGTGAAATTAAGGAATGGTGTGAAATTGTTCTAAATATGTTTACAAGTTAGCAGTTCATCTTTTAAAAAAATTAAATGTAATCGCATAATGTTCAAGTTAGACATAACCTTCAGTAGCACATGGTTCTAAGCCATATGGAAAGAGCAGGGATCAGTTCAGACTTTCTTCTTATTTTCTGTGTAGCATACAGCATTTAGTATCCTCATGCATGGCAAATTGTTCCATTCAAGTTATTTCATGTGATATTAAAATGTATTTCCAAAAAAATTGTTTCTGACACTTTCCATAGACTTGCCAAGTAAACACGTCTGTTCCTGGTTTAGCTGGGCCTGAAAGAATTTTTCTTATGAGAAATTGCCATCGGGTACAAGATAGAACAGAACGTTATAAAATTACCTGCTGTTTTTAATACTTTAAAAATTTCAAGGAATTCAAACTTCATTTGTTCGATCTAGTCTAGCTATAGTTTGTGCTGTTTCTGCACACTCTGTAGTCTCTCCATAGTCATCCAGTACAAACAGGATGAAAATTTTTGCTGGTTACCTCAAAAGCTACTAACCTACACTAGCCAGGGTGTGGGAAATGGAAGTGGATGGAACACTGAAGATCAAACAGCCTGAAACAGCAGGGTTCCCTCGACAGCATGGGCTTTTAATGTATGGAACCTTGCTGCTATGAGGAACTGCATTAGATAGCCCATGAAATGACTTTCCAAAATTATGTTTGTATGAAATATTCTTCAAGTTTGTCTTCCATCCTGGTTTCAGCACCAACCCAATATGGACCTATCTCCTATGATAATGTTTTCTATCTCTCGTTCCCAAATACAGCCAGCATCACATAACTAGCTAACTCATCAATTCCTGTTTAATTTTTCCTATTATGTCTCTAAAGTTAAGAGTCTGTAAACCTATTTAGAATCCTCATGTAATGTCTTTTAGCCCTCTCATTAAGAGCTCTTTTATTCATACTTTTTGGATTCCAGTGAGTGCTTGTTTGTTTGTTTGTTTATTTATTCATATAAAATATTTATATCCCATCTTATGTACTTAGACTCAAGGTGGCAAACAGCCATCGGGTAACTATCAGCACAATTCTAAGCAGAGTTACACCCTTCCAAGTTCATTTGACTTTGAAGGGTCAGTCCAGGTGAAAAGTATGCAGACGGCGAGTGATTTCAGCTAAGCATACCTTTATTTAGTCAGGAACAAAAGACAAGGGACCAGCTCGCAGGCTGGTTTATATCTGTTCAGAAAACCCGCCACCAAAACCCTAAACACACCCCCTACTCCCGATAGGCTATTTACAGTAACCGGGCGACCATTGGTCTCCCGGCTGAGAAGCTAGCCCCGTTGATTGGGCCAGCTTGGATCCTTCGGATCCTTTGTCTAGAGACTGAAGCTACAGAGTAAATGTGCCTGGCCAGCCCGGGCAAGTCCGGGCATGTCAGGCTGAATACATTACACCCCTCCCCCCTTGGTTCAGAAGACACCCACAGACGAAGTCCTTCAGGTAGGCGGGTGGCTTCTTGGGGCGCGTCGAGCAGCGGGGCTCCGGGGTGGCAATGGGTTCGGTCTCGGGGGCCCTGGGAGCCGAGGGGCCCGGGGCCGGCGAGGGCGCCGAGGAGGCCGGACAGGCTGGCACCACGGTGTGGGGTGCCTCGGGTTCCTCACGGAGAGGCAGCTGTGGATCCGGTGCCGGGAGTGGGGCCGATGTGGCAGGCTCTGGGTCCTCGTCCGGATCCTCAGGGTCCAGCTGTAGCGTGCGACGGCGCAGCTGGTCAATGTGCCGGTGGAGGATCTGGCCATCCTCGCTGGAGACCTCGTACGAACGGGGGCCCTTGACCCGTACGACTCGGGCT
>NW_015169191.1:580801-580941 GCF_001447785.1 Gekko japonicus | reverse complement strand
GGTCGTGGTGTGTGGCGTGGTACGCTGTCCGAAGAGAAAGGCTGCTAGTTTATAGTCCCAATCGGTGGAGTCCAGTCGGCGAAGTGCGTCCTTTGTGGTGCGCACCATGCGCTCCGCCTGGCCATTCGTGGCAGGGTGGA
>NW_015169191.1:577507-577614 GCF_001447785.1 Gekko japonicus | reverse complement strand
CAGGTAAGCCTTCTTCATCTCGTCATCCACCACCATTGTGGATGGTGAAGCGGCTCTCCAGCGTGTCCAGCCAGGTGTCCCACAGCGAGGGCTGGGAGAGATCGAAA
>NW_015169191.1:529506-577424 GCF_001447785.1 Gekko japonicus | reverse complement strand
GCGATGAGCGGTTGCCGGAGAGCTGGGATGCGAAGCGGCGCGGTTCCCGGATGTCTCGGCGTCGGGGCTCGGTGCGGTGCTCGTGTTGGCGTCCGGGTCTTTGTTCATGGGGTCGTGAATCCCACCTTCGTCGCCAGTGAAAAGTATGCAGACGGCGAGTGATTTCAGCTAAGCATACCTTTATTTAGTCAGGAACAAAATACAAGGGACCAGCTCGCAGGCTGGTTTATATCTGTTCAGAAAACCCGCCACCAAAACCCTAAACACACCCCCTACTCCCGATAGGCTATTTACAGTAACCGGGCGACCATTGGTCTCCCGGCTGAGAAGCTAGCCCCGTTGATTGGGCCAGCTTGGATCCTTCGGATCCTTTGTCTAGAGACTGAAGCTACAGAGTAAATGTGCCTGGCCAGCCCGGGCAAGTCCGGGCATGTCAGGATGAATACATTACACCAGGGATGGGCATGAACCAGGAAAATGTAGTTTGGTTCATGATTCGTGGCATGTGCAGTTCATGAATCACAGACCATCACAACCTTTTTTGTGCTAGATGAACCAGTTCAGTTTGTGATGTGGTAGAATGCCCCCCCCAGCATGCTAGAGACACCAAACTTGCAAGGGATCTCTGGTTGACTCTCGTCTAGTTATGCCCCCCCCCAAGAATGTGCCCCCAGGAAAGTGATTTCTGGGGAAATGGTGCAGGTTCAGGAGGTTCAGGAGTGTATAGAATGTATCCTGTGCAGGCAGAGACACCAAACTCACAGCAGATCTCTGGCTGACTCTCCTCTATCTGCCCTCCAAGCTTGGTGAGGATTGGATTTACGGGGTCTGAGTTACTACCCCCCAAAGAAGGTGCCCCCATCCTCCATTGAAGGAGAAAAAAATTCCTCTATGGAGGAAAAAAACAGCAAAACAGCAAGGTCAGAATCAATAGAACAGAATCAAAGTCCCTGAGAATCTCTGCTGTAGAAACTGAAGGGGGGCATTTTGCAAGCACAGCAGAACCAGTGAAATGTGCCCAGCACTGTGGCACTGTAAACCCAACAGGACTAAGGTCAAGCCAGGAAAATGCTTTGGGGGAAAATGTCAGGCACAGGTTCAAAAGTGTATAGAATTGACCACTTGCAAGTTACACATACCAAATGCACAGGGAACCTCACCTTGACTTCTTCTCCTCTACAATCTCTCCAAGATGGGGGCAGATTACATTTCTGGGGTCTAAGTTATGGATCCCCAAAAAAGGTCTCCCCAATGCTCTCTTTGGAAAAGACAGCTGCAGTTACAGGAGATTTTGGGAATGGCTCAGGAACAAGTCGGTGACACCAAACTCACAGGGAAACTTCACCAGGGCAGACCTCTCCCCAGCAAATCACTGGAAGCAAGGCAAGCATCTCCCCTACACTTGCATGCTCCAAAAGTCTCAAAAAGCAGAGGACAGAAAGGCAAACACCCCAGAGTTTCAACAGGGGTTCCCCAAAGTTACCCCACAACAGCTTGGCAGGCACCCCAGCCCCACTAGACCAGTGGAAATCAGAATTTTCCATTTCAAGTGATTAGTAACGCAACAATGGAAAAGCAGACATAAGAGACTTTTAACAGAGACTCTCCAAAGTTACCCCACAACACCACGGTGGGCACCTCAGCCCCACCAGACCAGTGGGGTGCACCCTTTGCAGGTGCCTGTGGAAGACAGAGGAGGACAAGTATTAGGTGTTTGTACCCCTGCAGGTGCGGGCACGGCACATCTGGCACTCTGCCACACAGGGGTCACTGGTGAAGGTCAGCCCAATCTTATCAGACCTTGGAAGCTAATTAGGATCGGCCCTGGTTAGTACTTGGATAGAAGACTACCAAGGAAGTCCAGAGTTGCTACACAGAGGCAGGTAATGCCAAAACACCTCTATTCATCTATTGCCTTGAAAACCCAATGACTGTGACTTAACATCGCTTTCTGCCACCATCTCTGATTAGGATTGCACTGTAACTAGAGATCAGTTCTCAAGCAAACAATATTATCATGTTTTCAGGATTTCCTTTGAAACCATAAGGGCTAGAAACTGTTTAAAAATGAAAGTTAGTCCCTTTCTGTGTCAAGAAAAAGAGAGTGCATATTCTCCTTTTTTTCTTTCTTTGCCTTATTCTTCCCAATTTATTGATGGAACATTATGATACACAAATTTATTGAGCTGTATGTGACTAGTTCTGCTGAAGAAGAATAGCTGTGGTCTGATTTATACACATATGCACATCACTGAGTAACACATCATCACTCAGTGATTAGAATGGGAACTCCTGGACTGCCTCCACTGGAAAGTATTGTGGTTGTTTCACACATGTAACTCATCAGCTGAGGCTGCAGCCATCCAGCAATGAACATGAATGTTGTATATGACAGTGCTGACAAGGAAGGACAATGCTGCTGATTTAACCCTTATTTGTCAACTTTTCAAGAAGTCTATTCTTCTGTGTTGCATTTGGCTAATTGACTGATTAATTGGTCAAACCATTCCAATGACCCCACAATTACAACACTTTTGAGGATACTGCATGAAGAATGAGGTAATAAGCATTGTGGACAAATCGGCATCCAAATTTTGCCTGAAGGAAAATATTGACATAGGGTAGCTACAGCAAGGCCATTTGAATGGGATTTTTATAGATAATGTACAGAAAATGATAAAAGCTCATAATTCAAATGAACCACAGCCAAATCACACTCAAATTATTATTTCATAATAGTTATAATCAGTGTTCCCTCTAAGCTGAGTTAGTGTGAGCTAGCTCACAGTTTTTTAGCCTCCAGCTCACACATTTTTGTCTTAGCGCAGGAAGGATGGCTCCAGAGCAAACGAATTTATGCAGTAGCCAGATTGCTTGCTCACAATTTTAATGCCAATAGCTCACAAAGTAGAATTTTTGCTCACAAGACTCCACAGCGTAGAGGGAGCATTGGTTATAATGAATCGGTTTGAACATGAACTTCTCACTAAGTCCTTAGTTGGTGAAGGACGAAAATGCTGAAATGATTCCTTTTTATTCCCTTGAAACAGAAGAATGCAGCTTGCAGCTGAATGGAGAAGGCTGTGTTGTGTGTGTGAGTGTGTGTGTAACAAAAATCCAGCTTTGAATATGTACTGAAGGTCCACAGATTTTTTTTTTGGGGGGGGGTAGTAACCTCTTCACCCTCGCCCTATACAATCATACAACCAAAGCACTTTCTTTTGGTAGCATGCTGAAAGTATAAATACTACTGAAACACGACTAACTCTGCATTTTACTACTACAAATCCAAACAATACTTTTCTTAGAACCAATTAACTGTGAGTAGGAAGCAAGCGTTCAAATTCGTCAGAAGTCTTCAGGCTTGATATTAAGTGAAGTAAGGGGAAAGGAGGAAGAGGGAGAAAAATATGTTGCTGGACAAGATTCTGCATTAATAATTAAATTGTTTTAAAATAAATTTTGTAATATTCTTAAGACTGAATGAAACAAGCATTAACAGAGATTTATGTACTGGTGGAGCTTGAGTCTGAACAAGGCTCCAAAAGCCTTCAAGACTATTGGTTGTGTTACTGGTAATGGCCAATCAGATTTGTTGATTTTAACCCAATAGTTGCACTGTCATTAGTTACATTGTATATAGTTCATGCAAATGAAGGATTCTGGCTGCCTACTTGGTATTGGTTGTTGTTTAAGATGGGTGTGGTTTTTACAATTATGAATTGGCTCCTGTTGAGCCTGTGTCTTTTGTTCAGAAGTTCAATAAAGAAGCACGTTGTTATGAAAAGAGCTGCCTTGACTCAATGCTTAATAACTTTCCTGGGTGTAAGCCCTATTGAACAGACCCAAGTAGGGTTCTGAGTAATCCTAATCACCGGGGCTGGTTCCAGGTTTGTGTGGGCCCTGGGCAATAGAGTATAACTGGGGGGCCTTTCCCCTTTGGTAAAGCCCCTTTCTCCTCTAACCATACCCCTTCCATTTGGCTCCTCCCCTTTAGCTCTTTTTCAGTCACTCTCTTTTCTATTTCAATTCACTTACTCTGGTAAGAGGTCATACAAAATTTTGCTTTCTTAGTTATTTTTTATTACCTTGTATAAAACCAAAGAGAACAAAATAAGTTTTCTGTGATTTTATTTGGAGCACCATTCAGTAAAATTGGCACAATTTGTATAAAATCAATATAAATATTGCTCTGGAGGTGCCTGGGCCTCAGGGTCTGCAGAAACGTTTCTCCATTCTCATCATGAAAATCCACATCTACTAGGGTTGCCAACCACCCCCCGGTTTGCCAGGGGTCCCCCGTTTTTTGGGGGGTTCTCTCCCTTTAAGTGTGTGGAACCCGTGTTTCCTCCCAAGCCGGATCTTCGCAAGCTTGCAGGGAAAAGCCAGCTTCATGCTCTTAAAAGGGAAACGTGGCTGCTCTTAAAGGGGAAACGCCGACTCCTGCATTTAAAAGGGAAACATCAGCTCCTTTAAGTGCAGGAAACTGCACATCCGGCACATGGGCGGGGGGGCGGATGTCCCCAACATGACGTCATCACGTCGGGGATGCCCCGCCCCCTCCAGGAACGCCCGCAAAGTCTCCCGCTGGGGGTGGAAGATGGACTTGGCAACCCCAACATCTACCCAAAAAGTTTAATCCTCCAACAAATATCACAATCCACATCTTTAACTGTTGGTTTTATACTGTTTTTAAAATTTGATTTGTATTATCTTTGTTTTGACTGTTTACTGCCTTGAGGGCTCTAATTGGGTACAGTGATGTCGAAGTATATTTTTGCCTGCATGCACCCATAATAAGATCTGAACCAAGAGAAAGCACTTCTAAAGCATCAACTAGTTGTGGCAACAGCAGTAAAACCAATCTGACAGCATCTACTCCAACATGTAGCATTCCAAGATGTCTGAAACAGAGTTTTTAGGGCCAGGGAAAGCCACTTCCCAGCATTCTGTTGCTCTAGGGGGGGAAATGAATATATGCTATGCAATATTCCTTTGTTTCGCCAGAATTGCCTGCAGCATGCACCAACACAAGTTTCCAATTGTGGGGAGAGAAAGGCACAACAAAAGCCTGACGATTTTTCTTTTCTAGAACAATGGCTTGAACTCCTTTGGCACCATTATCATAGCATATAATAATATCAGACACCAACAATCCACTGTGTGTGGATAGAGTGAGCAAATTGACCCTTGGCTTTGGTGAGAGCTTAGCATCCATCACCATAAAGTAATAACATTGCCATTCTCTACTTCATTGTGGTGTGAAATTTGCAGTGTGATAAAAAACACAACTATTTCACAGCAATGGTGGGCCTCAGCATCTGCCCCACGCACTGCTGGCAGCCAGCACTGCTGCTCATGCTGTTAATTAGGTTAGCTTGTGGCAGATACAAAAAGATTTCAGGTTGCAGCAGTGCATGCTTGGGTAAAAGAGATATGGCCCTTTGAAAATATAAAAAGCCTGCAGTCTCTTGACTCTGTCTCTACTACTCCCTTACAAGCAATGCTCCCTCTAAGCTGTGGAGTCATGTGAGCAAAGATTCTACTTTGTGAGCTACCGGCATTAAAGTTGTGAGCAAGCAATTTGTCTGCAGCATAAATCAGTTTGCTCTGGAGCCATCTTTCCTGAGCTGAGACAAAAATATGTGAACCAGAGGCTAAAAAACTAACTCAGCTTAGAGGGAACCCTGCTTACAAGATACCAGTATGCTGCTTTTTACCAAAAAAAGGGAACGGTGCATAACCAACAACAACAAACCCCCTAAACTTGTGATATAGTTAGTATAATGTAGTGGAGTTCCAGGCGCAGCATAGTGAAATCAGCACAAGTTTATTGATTACATCAGAACTAAGAATAAACTAGCCAGTCCGAGGCCAGCTTATATGCATGTCCACACTTACACCCAACACACCCCCAATTCCTTTGATAGGCTGTATTTACAAGACCCAGTCTATAATAGGTCTATATCAGGATCCGGGCGACCTTATTGGTGCACACTAGGATCCGCGGTGGCTATTGTTTTAGGGACCAAAGGTCGGCTTGACCGCATAGCCTGGCTAGCACTGCCACAGCCATCTTAGTACAAAACACCCCTCCCACCCCAGTTCCAAAGTACTAGCACACATAGTCCCATAAGTACTCTGGGCTCCACCATTCTCTTGTCGAGCGAGGCGGTTCTGTTGGAGGGCTGCTGGGGTCTTGGTTCGTGTTGGCTTGCCCAGTGTGTGGCTCGGATGGCCCGGAGTCCTCAGCTGGTCCGGGATTTAGCGCTGGAGTGAAGTTGGGGGTCGGAGCTGCCGCTGTGTTGGACTCTGCTGGCCTCTGTGCTTGCACCTCAAGATCCAGGTCTACCTCGCTGTCCTTGGCCTCCTGGGCTTCTTGGTCGTCCAAAGGCAGCAGATGGCAATGTAGCTGGTCCATGTGCCTTCAGAGTATCTGGCCATCTTCCATCGAGACCTCATAGGAGAGAGGTCCTGTCACCCTTACCACCTGGGCTGGGATCCATGGCTGTCCTCTCGCATAGTTCCTCACGTACACGGGGTCTTCCGGGAAGAACCCACGGGGTGCCTCTTGGGCTGTGGAGCCCAGTCGGTGGTCAGGGGCCCAATCTGGGTGTAGGCGGTCCAGCCAGGTAGTCAACCTCTGGCCCATTAGGAGGTCTGCAGGGCTCTTGCCTGTGGAAATGTGTGGGGTTGTCTGTTGGCTGAACAAGAAGGCGGCTAACTGGTAGTCCCACTCACCTTGGACGATCCGGTGGAGTGCTTCCTTGGTAGTGCATACCATCCACTCCGCCTGTCCGTTCGTGGCCGGGTGGAATGGTGCTGAGTGGACATGCCGAATTCCATAGTATAGTGTAAAATCCCTGAATTCAGCTGATGTAAAGGCAGTCCCATTGTCTGACACCAGGGTGTCGGGTATGCTGTGGGTGCTAAAAATCTTCCACATGGCTTTGATCACTGCCCTGGAAATGGGGAGTATCTTGAGCCACTTTGAGTAGGCATCTACTAGTATGAAAAATGTCTGTCCCTGGAATGGGCCCGCAAAGTCCAAGTGCAGGCAAGCCCAGGGCTTGAGGGAGGGTTCCCACAGATGTAGCCCCAGGGGGAGCTGGTGTCTCCTGGCATGCTTGGCAGCATTTGACCTGATCCTCTATCTCCCCGTCCATTCCGGGCCACCACACATAGCTGCGCACCAGGGCTTTCATGCGCACGATCCCTCGGTGGGTTTCATGCAGTCCCTCTAGTACACATTTGCACAGGGGGGCAGGGATGACTACCCTACTACCCCACAGGAGACAGCCTTTGTGTGCCGACACTTTGTCCCACCAGGACATAAAGGCTGCAAATTCTGGGCCCACATGACTGGGATAGGACACGGTCCCTTCAGGTGTGGTTGGAGACCTCATGTACCTGAACCAGCTGGTCAGGGAGGTCCTCCAGCAGCAGGATCTGGTGAGCTGGAGCCAGATCTGGTTCAGAGACGGGCAGCGGAAGGCAGCTGAGAGCATCGCCGTGGCCCATTGCCTTGCCGGGTCTGTGGAGTAGGGTGTATTGGTACCATGCAAGGAAGATAGACCACTGCAGTGACAGCATCTGGGGCATTTGGCAGTCCAGGGCCAAGAGACCCAACAGCAGCTTGTGGTCCTTGATGATGGTGAAGGGCCAGCCATACAAATAATCATGAAACTTCCGGACCCCCACCACGATCGCTAATGCCTCCTTGTCTATTTGAGCGTTGTTTCGCTCCGCCAATGACAAGGTGCATGAGTAATACGCCACCTGGACTTCGCGGCCATCCCCCAGCCTGTGTTCCAGTACCACTCCTACCCTGTAAGTTGATGTGTCACACACGAGCACCACGGGGAGGGATTCATCAAAATGGGCCAAAACGGCATTTGAAACCAGCAAGTCCTTAACAGCCCGGAAAGCCACAGCATGTCGTGAGCCCCACTGCCACAGGGCATTTTTGTCTAGGAGGCGGTGGAGGGGCTTGGCCATAGCTGCCTTGTGCAGGAGAAAAGAGTGATAAAAGTTCAACAGGCCCAGGAAGGCCTGTAGCTTGGCTCTGGACAAGGGGTTGGGTGCATTCATGATGGCCTTGATCTTTTCCAGTGTGGGGTGGATGCCGCTGGCATCGACTTTGAAATCCAGGAACTCGACACTGGGGACCCTAAGCAGACACTTCTCCCGCTTTACCTTCAGCCCGGCTGTGTCAAATTGCTGGAGGACGGTTCGCAGGCGGTCAGCGAAAGCTTCAGACGATGCTGCTGCTATCAGAATGTCGTCAAAGAAGGGTTGCGCTCTGGGGATCCCTTTAAATAAACAGTCCATCATGTTTTGAAAGATCCCTGGAGTGACACTCACCCCAAACTGCAGCCGCCTGACCTTAAACACCCCCTGGTGAGTCACTATGGTCTGGGCCTCTGCTGTGGCTTCGTCTACTGACAGTTTTTGGTAGGCTTGCGCTAAGTCTAGTTTCCCAAAGACTTTTGCACTGGCTATGGATGCCAGGACGTGGCTGACCACAGGAACAGGATACGCATGGTCCTGGAGGGCTTTATTTATGGTGCATTTGTAATCTGCACAAGTGCGGACGTCCTCATTTGGTTTGACCGGGGTGACGATCGGGGTTTCCCACTTCGTGTGGGGTACCAGCTCCAGAACCCCTTGGCTGACCAGGTGGTTGAGTTTGGCCTCAGTCTTGGGCCGGAGGGCAAACGGCGGCCATCGGGTTTTCAGGCAGAGTGGGCGGACCGCCAGATCGAGGGTCAGGGCAACCAGGGGATCTGTGTACCAGCCAAGCGATCCATTGAAAATGGTGGGGAACTCATCGCACACCTTACTGAAGTTCCCCAACTGCACATTTTGTATTCTGCTGATGGCCAGACCCAAGATGTTGAATGAGGCTAGGCCCAGTAAACTGGTCAAACGGCCCTTAACTACAACCAGCTCCAATGGGCCTTCGACTGCCTTGTATTTTACGTGGAATTAGTCCACCCCTTTAATGGCTACAGGGTTCTTTTGGAAGTCCCTGAGTATGAGGCCGATGTCTTTCAGTGGGGGTCCCCCTTTAGGGCAGAGCATGTGGAGGGTCTCCTCTGAGATTATTGAGAGGGAAGACCCAGTGTCTAGTTCCATTATGCACGGGGCGCCCTCTATCAAGACAGTCACTTTGATCTTATTGGAGGACCCCCGGGGCAAGAAATGTACCTGGTTTCGATGGACTGATGTGCTGTAGAGGTCCACAGATTCCTGGTGTGCTGTGGCGCATTGGTGGTTTCCTTTGGGGCGGAAGGCACAGCCGATGTGGCCCTGCTTTCCACAGGAGCAGCAGACAGCATCCCAGAAACGGCAGGACCTCCGTTCATGGGCTTCTCCGCAGCTTGTGCAGGCTGCCGGTGTGCTGGAGGATGCAATGGATGGTGATGAACGAGAGTCATGGTGAACGGGCCGATGGACCTGAAGCACCTCTTCCTCATCTGAGGAGGCTGTGGCACCCCCTGGGGATACCTGGTGTGTCGTGGCCAATAACGGATGATCCCGATGCGATCTCTCGAACGCGGTCTGGAGTGCCGTCTCGAGCTTGATATCAGCGGTTCCCATGAGTTTTCTGCAAAGCTTGGGATCGTGGATGCCCCAGACGAACTGTGTGAGGATGATTTCCTCAACCCCTGGCAGCTCACAGTCAATGACCAGTTGGTGTAGCTCGGCCATGTAGATGGTGGCCCCTTCTCCGGACTTTTGCGTTCGCACCCATAAGTCCATGTGCCTCGCAATTTTCATGGGCTTTGGTGCGAAATACTCATTCAGGACCTTTAGGAGGTCCTCGTATGTTTTGTCGACCAATGTCGCTGGAGCTATGAGCCCCTTGGCCAGACAGATGGTGGCTACCCCACACGAGCTTAGGAGCAGGGCCCGTTTCTTACTGGCATTGGTAATGTTGTGGAAAGTGAGGTAGTTTGTCAGCTGGTCCACCCAGGCTTCCCAGAACTCTGGATGCATGTGGTCGAATACTTTGATGGTTCCTGGAGCTGCAGCCATGACTCGAGGGTGGTGCGGGAGCGATGGTCGGGGAAACAGGGTGCGATGCAGTGCTGCCGAAGAGTGATACAGGGCACGGTGTCCTGTTGATCAGTGCTTGGCGCCGGTCCGGAGTTGGAGTCGGGTTTGCCCATCGGGATCCCACCTTCGTCGCCAGTATAATGTAGTGGAGTTCCAGGCATAGCATAATGAAATCAGCTCAAGTTTATTGATTACATCAGAACTAAGGATAAACTAGCCAGTCTGAGGCTGGCTTATATGCGTGTCCACACTCACACCCAACACACCCTCAATTCCCGTAATAGGCTGTATTTACAAGACCTAGTCTATAATAGATCTATATCAGGATCCAGGCGACCTTATTGGTGCGCACTAGGATCCACGGCGGCTATTATTTTAGGGACCAAAGGCCTGCTCGACTGTGTGGCCTGGCTAGCGCCGCTGCAGCCATCTTAGTAGATAACAGTAAGCTGCTTTTGACTTTTTTTTTAAAGTGATAACTGACAAACTCAATAGGGTTCATATGCATCAGTGCTGTTAGAAATGTTAAAATGTTACAAAAAATGACAATGTCATGTGCACCACAGGCACCACAGGTAGACTGGAAAGCAAAAATAACCCTGGAAAGAGCCCACGTGGGGCCAGAGCAACTGGCTTCCTTGCAGTGGTGGCTTGCCCACTCTACATTGGGCCAGGGTAGCCAGCTGGGCTTGTGGCTGCTAGATCCACCAGCTTTCTGCAGTGCTGCTTATGAGGGCTGCACCTAGGATGTGGTTAAGACGCTGAACTACAGACCTGAAGGTCGGTAGTTCGGCAGTTCGAGACCCAAGTGCTACATGATGGAGTGAGCTCCCGTCTCTGGCCCCAGCTCCTGCCAACCTAGCAGTTTGAAAGGAAGAAATTGCAACTAGATAAATAGGTACCACTTCAGTGGGAAGGTAACAGCGTTCTGTGCGCCTCGGCATCTAGTCATGCCGGTCACATGACCATGGAAATGTCTTCGGACAGCGCTGGCTCTTCGGCTTGGAAACGGAGATGAGCACCACATCCCTAGAGTCGGATTTGACTGGCTTTCGAGCAAGGGAACCTTTACCTTTACTATATGTACAGGAGATATATGTGTTTGTATTCCATTTCTTTGTGTGAAAATACCCATGTGCTGCTGGCAGTACTTGTATTTGCTCTCCCCCCCCCTCCCCGGTACTTTATTTCAGGAGACAGGAAGGAGTTGTGTTTTACCATAAAGACTAACAAATGTATTGTGGATGAAGCTTTCTTCAGCTGCCTCGGCCAGCCTATTGGTGTATATCTGAAGAGGGTTCTTCTGACTAACAATTTTTTTTCACAAGAGCTGTTTTGCAAAAGGGGCTTTTGAATTTCTCTTTTCAGTGAGCTGATCCCATACCAGTCTGCATCATGCATCCAAAGTTTATTATCTCCATAAACCATTACACGCTGTGTCTAATGTTTGTACTGCAGGGAGGGCCAGAACTCTGGGAAGAGTCCCTGGGACTGGGAGAGACAGAAGTTGGCAGCAGGTCTTGTGAAAGTGGTACCCTTACCAGCTACAATAGTAGAATAAGCTGCATTCACCAAACCATGCAAATTAAGTTTGTGTGATTTTTACCTCCCATCTTTACAAATTCACCTGAAATGAAAAGAAGATCCCTCTCCGTGGAGTCTGAAAAGGTGCCTCTTGCGAAAGAGACCCATGACGTGGCCCATTTAACCGCAGCAGCCAGAAATCCCACATGATGGAGTTGTGGAGGGAGGTAATACTGTCAGGTCACAAAGGAAACTTTCAATAGCTGTCCTGTTGGGGAGGAGGGGAGTGACAGGCTGGCAGGATAAAAGCCACATTGTTGTTTCATAATTGACTGTTAATTGGTCCTAAACACCCCCCTTTGCGCAAGCTGCCTTGGCACATTCAGGACCTTGGCTGATGATTGGAGTTATAGATTCTGAGTACAGCCAACTTTCCCCGCAAGCATCTCTGGCATTTTGCTCGCCACCTTCGGCGAGATCACAGAAGCCAGCGCCGGGCAAGAGAGAAAGCCGTGCACACATGTGAGAAGAGGACAGGCTGAAGGGAGCCGGATCACCCCTGGTGGTTTCTTTTCGTGTTATTTTTGGACATCCCCGGCATTCCCGTTTTGGCATTCCTCCCCGACGCACACCCTTCGCCTTCCCAGTCCCCAGCTCCTGCCTGCTTGGCGAGAGCGCACACACGCAGGCACGCACACACATACGATCCGCGCTTGTCCTGGGGAGCAATAACGAGAGCCCCAAGCTGGCCGCACGCCAGACGCCTTCCTCGCTGCCAGCAGCCTTTGTTCTGGCTTGGGAAGCAGTCCGGACTCCTCGCCGGCGAGCCTCTTCCTTCGGGTGCTGTCCCGCTTCCCTCGTAAGTGGCGCGGCCGTCTCTGACTCCCCTGGCGGAAAACGGGGCGGACTGAGGCAGAGAGAGCTGCCGATAACCCGAGAGGGCCAAGGATCGGCGGCGTCGGAGAGGGAGGGAGAGGACCGGGGAGGCGGGGAAGAGATCCTGCTCTCTGTCCCGACGGTAAGTGCCAGTGGTCCCCTTGCATCGAGGGACTGGACAAAGTGGTGTGCTCGAGTGCTGGGCGTGGGGGAGGCAGAGATCCCCCCCCAGGCATTTGTTTGGATGATCCTGTTTGAGCTCAGTGATGGATGCCCCAGAAGGGTTTCCCTTAAAGTTTCCCTCTGAATCAGCAAAAGAACGACTGGGAGGATTTCGCTCCATTCAAGAGTGCCTCTCTTGTGCTGAAAAGGGCTTTCGTTGTTTGGCTCTGGGTGGGAAACTGTTTGGGCTCTGCTAAAGCCGCGCAGGGAAACTAGAGCAGCTTGTACCCAAGGCAGTCTAATTCCTGAAAGCATATGAGGTGTTTAGTGTGACTCTGCCTGGGAGGTGGGGAGTATTATGGCTGACCCGAGTAGCGGAAACATTTGTGCCGTGTCAGTAGTTCATGTAAGCAGCAAGGATATCCCCCACCCCACCCCCCAAACTACACTTTATGGAAACCACAAATAGTCTAGTCCTTTGAATGGCCCCCATTCATTCAACACACAATCCAGTCACAGGCACATACACTTTTCTCTTCCTCAGAAGAGAGTTCAGGATTTTCTCAGAATAAACCTTAAAAAAAAAAAAAAACCTATCACAAGCTGTAGGTACCACAATGTCTGGACATGCCTTGTTTTTAGCAGACCAGAGATACAGCTGAAATTGCTTGTTCAGGCTTTTGTGCAGCTCCCTGCCCCCTCTCAGCAGTCTAAAAAACACCCGCCAAACTGTGACAGCAATCTCAATTCATTTGGGCCTCATTCATTTTAATGGGAGGAAGTTAAAACATCTATCTAACTTTCCCATGAAAATCAGTGAGACTTTAAAAAGCGTAACTTTGGTTGGATCATGTCTTCTAAGATTATCCATGTAAAAGATTAAAATAGATATAGAGGGAAAATTAATATCTCTAGTGGTGTTTTAATTATCTCCCAAGTAAATAGAATGATTGCATCTGATCTGCTTTTTGTTATGGGGGGAATACTGTGTTTATAGAACGTTTCCATTATATTAAATAAGCTCTTCAAGCTGTCTTTCCAATACCACACAGTATTAATCTACCTCTCCTACTTTGACAGCTAGGTTACATCTATGGAATAAGAATCCCACCCCCAGACTCCTTTGTCTTAATGTTTCTGAGGGGCAGTGAAATTGTAGCCCCACTTCCTATTTGTGTTGATAACATAATGTAGCCAAATTCACTTGACAAAATTATCCAGTCTACAGATCCAAGTGTGAAAATTATGTTGACAGGAGTTACAAAAATAGATGTGAATAGTTAAACTAAGCTACAGTGTTTTTAAAAGGAATGGATGTAAATAAAAAATGGTGGAGTGTAGTTTTTCCTCCTTCCCCCAGTACTTGCCCCTAATAATTCCAGCATCTTTTGTTGATCTGTGCAGAAGCCCATGGTGAACAAGTGTTCTATTAATCAAATCAGCTGTTTGCTAATGGAGATTTTGAGTTCCTGTTTAATGTGCATGGTGTTTAAGTTTCATTCTCTGTTCAACAAATTGTCGTCATTGCGTTGGGAAACACTTCTCTTCTTGCATGCTGTTGTTTAGTCTATTTATAAAATAGAATCCACTCCGTTGCAACTAGAGACCACAACTACCAAAGATTCCTGGTCAGTGCTAAAATTGGAATAGGCCTTTCTAGAACTGTGCTTCCCTTCTAATGGCATTATGTCCAGCAATGTTGTAAATTACTCAGTTTCCAGAGGTGCAGTATCACTTCTGTACTGAGAGAAGGGCGCTGCTGTTCTCTCCCTCTTGATTTTATGTTTAATGTGTTTTTCATGCTTAAAACTGATGTAACATACAGTTGGAAAGGACCAGAAAGTCACATCAATGGAAACTGTCTTAGTCCTGTGTAGGACTCCCCATAAATTTTCCCCCTGCAGATTTACACACACAATGAAGCCACCCAAGTGTATGTCAAATGGAAGGCATGAATGTACAAACAGAGCCAATGCCCCCCCGGGGGGGGGACTTACAAGAACTGGAGCAGACAGCTCCTGATAACACAGGCTGCATGAAAAGAGAGCAGGGGAACCAGAGTCATCAACAGAGTCCCAGGGAACTTTCTTCTCCTGATCTGGTATATCATAATCAGTTGTACCCTGAGCATGAAATGAGATGAATCTGTAGAGTTTCTCCAAAAGTAATTTAATAGGGTAAAAGGCTATCCCACTCTTATTCTCTCTCTTGTGATAGTTATAAAGACAATCATTAACAACAACTTCTACTTTTAACAGTGCAGTCCTAAGTGGAGTGACCCCCTTCTAAATCCATTGAACTGCTTAGGATTGCATTGTAGACATTCAAACTGCTGCAAACCTGATAAGTAGAAACTCTTCAGGTTTACTCAATTGGAGGATGCATTTTAGTGTTTGAAATGATATTGGCTTTGTTTGGGGGGTTATGTTTGCCTTTTGCTCAGGCTATAGATTGATTAAACTTAGCTTTGAACATTTAACAATGCAATCCAAAGTAGAGTTATACCCTTCTATGTCCATTGAAGTCAGTGGTCATAGAAGAGTACATTTCTGTTTATGATTGCACAGTAGATAACATCGAATGTATTAGATATAGCTGATAACACAGCTCTTCCGCACCAAGGGCCGCTACCTGGGACCAGATGTTATATGCCTCTTCAGGGGTTTGCAATTGCAATGTTTAATTATTAATTGTCTGGACACTTTGCTGTAATGAATTTGTAGAGAATTAAGTCTCTATCTCATATGAGACTCTCAGATGTAAATTGGGCCTTGTTTCAAGAAATGCTGGTAATTTGCCTATGATATGTCAACAAGCCATTTAGTCTGCCCTCTGCATGTGTTGGCAACTTGCTTGTACGGTTTAGCCAATGTCTTTTGATCCACATGGGTTAAGTGCTATGTCTAATGACATAATCAGCATGCCTGGCCCACTTTTGATGGTATGCTTAGGCCACTTGGAAATGACATCACAGCACAATGCTAGCTAACAAATATGGGTAGGTATGGGGAAATTATGAAGGTAATGCTGCATAAACATTTGTGGCCCAGATCCAGCTGGATTCTGAAAGTTCAGAAGAGCTTGAGGGAAAAGGCTGTCAGGGAAAGCTGGTTATACCATCCCTGGTATAAAATATTTTTGGGAAGTTCAGTATCATCAAGGAACTACGAAACATCTTGGCAGGACCATAGGGTAAAATTAGTTCATGAGTATTGCTTGAATGTATATGATGTGCAATGTATATTTTGTATGCTTCATCAGGTCTCTTTTTGTAGCAGGAACTCCTTTGCATATTAGGCCACACACCCCTAATGTAGCCAATCCCCCAAGAGCTTACAGAGCTCTTCTAGAAGCTCACAGAATGTTTGCAACATACCTGTAAAATAGAGGGGTGGTTCTTTTAAAATTTTGACCAAGTCAATACTCTGCACTGATTGGCTACTTCAGCTATAATTGAATTTGCAGATACAAAACCATTTCTGAATGATGTAATTGAGCAGTGTGTCTGCCAGCTGATTGTGGTATCTGTGTGTGTTGCAATAAAAAGAACCCCAAACCTTTTGGTCTGGCATGATGCAGCAGATGTGGTTTGTGGTACTTTGTGGTGACTTTGCAGCATTTTAGATTCTTTCCTCCTGGGCCAATTAAGCTATGATGTCATTTCTAAATTCAAGACCTTAACCTTGAAGGATTTTGTTCTGGATATGACTCTTCACTCTAGGGAAGGGGAAACTGCCCCACAACTTCATTGTAGTGCAGATCTGCCTATTCAAGCACATTCCGTTGTTAGCCACCAAATGACCTTGTGGCCAGAATAATTCAGAACTGGATGAGTATGAGTTTTAAAACAGTGGGCACACTGCAAAATACATTTAAGAAAATACTTTGTATGTGTGTTAATTTTCTGCCTGATTGAGACCACATGGCTCTTGTTGACTTTTAAAAAACATATAAATGTTTGGCTAGGCTGCTTGCAGTGAGTTTCTTTTCTTTTTAATTGCCCAGAGAGACAGAATTTGAATCATGGCACAAGGCGCAGACAAAGGTAATATATGTTTTAAGAGTGCTTCAAAATATAGGGTTTGGGGGATATCAGGCACACTGATTCATTGTACTAGACACACACAGGCCATATGGAAACTGGATGCCACTGATCTCAGTTATGCCAAATGGCAGCCCTAGTAATGGGATGAAGCAGCAGTCCTAGTCTTGTTATTGCAAAACCCCATGTAACCAGGCTGATATATAAGCTGGTTTCTCACTGTGTTGAACCAGCAAAACGTCAGCCTAGCTAAGGAGTTTTACAGACAACCGATAGCTCCATCCTTCTTTTCACCAGAATAGTAGCCCTGACCTCTCCAAGGCATAGAATGCAGTATTTTCCCCCCAAGTTGGACCAAATTTAAGAATATCTTAAACTGCCAGGCATGCACTCCTCTGTCTGGTCCCGGCTTCTTTTTGAGCCAACCACCTCCATTACTCCTGGGGTCCCAGTAGGATCGCAAGTTCCCTGGTAGGGTGGGGCCATGACTGGTTCCCAGCTCCTGTTTCCCGCCACCACTCTGAGCGGCAGTGGGATAATTTTTTTAAAGGTTGTTGGGCCTATGACATGCCATCACTTCTGGGGAAGACCTGGAAGGGACATCATGCCTTTGTAGGAATTGCTGAAAACTCTTTGGTTAAGCCATAATTTTCAGTGATTCCTAGTGATGACTAATGTCACTTTTGGGTTTCCCAAAGGCAAAGTCATGCCTTTGTTGCCAGCTGTCCCCCATTCCACCCCCAATAGCTTTCTTCCTTGTTCACAGGCCAAGTCCTAGGAGACTGGTGGATTCTGGAGGTAGACAGGTCCACTCAGGCAATTCCTGATTCACCACCTCTATTGGATCTGTAACTGGAACCTACTGCTGCATAGTGGCCATGGAGATTCTGAGTTGGTTGGCGCCTTGGGCGTAGTGGAGAACATGGGTGAATCCTCCTCCTCTGAGGAGTCTTTATGTAATATCAAGGTTGACCCAAAATAGGTCATAATACTTCCCAAGGATGCTGCTCCGTGAAGTTCCCCACAAGCAGAAAATTATCATATCTAGGGAAAAGGTCAGATCTATCCTTGCCTGTACTAGTTTATTATTTGCAGTTTGGATAAGTGTCTGCCCCCTCCAGTCTTCTGGGGACAACCCTTGCAGGTTACCAGCAAACAAAACAAAGCATCTTCCCGCCTGCTCTTGCCCAAAGCCTGCTTGCACTGAGGCCTCCTGGATTAGCCTCTTAACAAGGCAGTACACAACAGGAGAAATTTATACTGGGGCTACCTCCATGTCAGTTTTGTACTTCCCAGGGGTTGGAGCAGTAACATCAGGGGAAGCAACTTTGCCAAAGGCTTTTTGTATGTGGTAGCAAGCTTTCTGACTTATTGGAGTGGCATAGGATGATCCAAGATGCAGCAGCTCCCATACCACTGAAGTTTACAAAACCCAACCACATTGTTGTACCAGCTAGGAGCAGGAGACTTAATATGTCCCTTGAAAGGAAACATAATGAGTACTTCCTTATAGCATCCCCCCATCCTTTAATAAGACTTTTAAAAGTTATATTCTTTGGAAGTTGAATACTTCTCCTCTACAGCCACCAAAGTGAACATTTATCCTGTTTTTTCTTCAAACAGTGATACAGGTACACAGATACATGGTGTACAGGTAAGATGGGATACCTCTCCATGCAGTTTATGGGGATTACATGTCACTTATGCTGGATCAAAACTAGTGTGACCATATTGGCAGTGAGAGACTCTGGCTCTTACTGTCTAGAAAGAGTAATCTACCAATTATTGTGAAGGGGAGCAGACAACCAAATCTGTGTTTGCAAATACTCTTGCAGGCTTTCAAAACAGGCTGTTTATGGTACAGAAATTATAGTCTCTGTTAGTGTCCAGGGGAGCCTTATGGTTTGTTCAGCTTGCCATACCCCCCACAGGCACTTTCCCACCCCTCAGGCATTTCCCCACTGCCACTCAGCTGGCCAATGAGGGGATGGTGGCAAGTGGGGGGGGGGGATGCCAGCAGCATCCCAAAACACTGACATCACTCCCCAAACATAAAGTTTTGCCCAAATGCCAGAGTGTGCCTGGTGTCATCCAGCAATATACTGATGTCACTTCCAGTGCATCACCAGTCTTGTCATCACATTACCAGCAAGGCCCCTCCACCACCTGTAGTGCCCCCCCCCATTTGCCAGGCCCTACCTGGTAACCCCACTTTTTATCTGGCAGGATATGCCCATCTTTTCCTGAAAGTACTGCCTCATTCACCCAGATTCAGGTGACAGGTTACAAAGCAGAGTGGAGATATCAAGTGGTACTGATTGAAGAAGAAGAAGAGAAGAGATTGGATTTATACCCCGCCCTTCACTACCCAAAGGTGTCTCAGAGCGGCTTACAAACTCCTTTCCCTTCCCCTCCCCACAACAGACACCCTGTGAGGTAGGTGGGGCTGAAAGAGCTCTTGACAGAAACTGCTCTTTTTCAAAAACAGCTCTTATCAGAACTACGGCTTGCCTAAGGTCATCCATCCAGGTGCAAGTGGAGGAGTGGGGAATCAAACCCAGATCTCCCAGATTAGAGTCGGCGCACTTAACCACTACACCAAACTGGATCATGTGGAAAGGAAGGCAAGCTTGCTGGACTAGTTTTCTCGTCTGACAACTTGTTCGATGTTGCCGTGGTGTGATGACACTGTGAAACTCTTTATAAGATTCTGTCTTCGGCGTTAGACTCCTAATGGCTGTTGGTAAGCAGATGTCTAGCAAATGTTGTTCAAAATAGTTTGTGTTTGGCAAGTTCACAATGGTACAAATCAGAATGAGTTCTGAGCATTTGGCTCAGCTGTTTTCTGAATATTCCTTCTCCACATGTAATGTTAGCACATAGATGCTGATAATGATATATTAACCCATGTGCCAACATGATGTGCTCTCTTGAATTGTATTTTAGTTTTGATACCACATGTGTAACTGAAGTTGTAGTTGTGCTGCAACTTCAAGATTCAGATGTTCCTGCAGTTTATCTGTTCACTTAATGCAATATCAGTTTCTATATTATATTAAAGAAAACCTGCACAAGTGTCTATAAAGTAGCTGGTTTGTAGTACCTAGGCTGCTTATTACTGCTTGTGCATGCATAAAATCTTGTTTAACATTCTGAGCCAAAAAACAACTAGGGGCAATGTTAAATGATAAACTGGATAAAAGCGAAACTGAAGTAAAAGAAAACCCTCCAGCAACACTGAAAACAAGGCTGGTTTAAGACAAACTCAGACCCTACTATGTCACATTTAAGACACCCCATAGCATTACATAGCATAATGGAGCTGCGGTGGCTCAAATGGTTAAGACGCTGAACTGCAGGCTGTGGAAGGTCAGTAGTTCAGCAGTTCAAGACCCGGGTGCCGCAAGACAGGGTGAGCTTCTGTCTCTAGTTCCAGCTCCTGCCAACCTAGCAGTTCGAAAGCAAGAAATTGCAAGTACATAAATAGGTACCACTTCGGTGGGAAGATAACAGCGTTCCGTGCGCCTTGGTGTTTAGTCATGCCGGCCACATGACCACGGAAACGTCTTCGGACAGCGCTGGCTCTTCGGCTTTGAAACGGAGATGAGCACCGCAACCCTAGAGTCGGATTCGACTGGCTTTCGAGCAAGGGAACCTTTACCTTTATAGCATTACCACAAAATGGTGGTAATGGGGTGTGTGTTTAGAGAACCCTCTTAATCTGTGTCCCGCAACTGTCGTTTACTTAGTTTGAGCACAAATCCAGCTCTGATTGAATATGCCGATATGCTGACTAGGTCAGTGTATGTCAGCCTTTCTAGCCACAACATGCTGGGGGAGACTAAGAGGCTGCCCAGTCAAAACTTCACTTATTTTGGCAGCATTGTTATTATCCTGTGTGTGTCCACATGTTATTTCAGAAATTTTTATTATATTATTAACACTTTGTATATAGAATTAAGGATGGAGGGCATCCTTCTTATCTTCCTGATAGTTGAAGACCACAGACCTAATTTGTCACTTCAGTGGTTTCCACAAAATTTACTGCTTATAAAAAGCCATTGAATGTCCAGATGGAAAAACTTAACCTAACCTGAGACTGAATTATGTCACATGACACATTCCTTGTGACCCATATTACTCTTTTAAGTCATGGTCCATTTGAATCTTGCCCCTGAATTTAGCTAATGATTCTTTTCTTCTTAGTCCAAGGTTCTTTCAAATACTAGGGCGAATATACCTTATAAGATTTGCCCTGTACTAACTGGTAAATTTACATTTCTTATTTAAACTTATTTTATTATGACAAAGCATAATATTTGGTTATTTTGGGCTCACTGTAAATAGCTGCATTGAGGCCATGTACCATTAAAACTTTAATTATTTTTGACCAGGCTAAGAGCTACAGTCTGTTGTATCAACTTGACCATAAGAAGATTATGACCAATGTTTAACAATGAGTTAAACATGGGTTGTATGATACCTCCCAAGCCATGAATTAGGTACTATGAATATTGACTTTCTGTAAATAAATTTTATTGTAATTTATGTTTTTAGTGGAAGCCGCCCTGAGCTCGCTTGCGGGGAGGGCGGGGTATAAGTTTGAAGAAATAAATAAATAATAAATAAATAAATAATAAATTAATTAATTAATAAACTAATTCAAATCCTGTAGCCATATATTGGTTTTTTCCCCCTTCTACTGCATAATATTTATTTTATTTGAAGGTAAAGGACACTTACACCAGGATCCCCAACCTCTTTGATTTTACGGGGACATTTGAATTCTCACTCAGGGTAGTGGATGCTACCACAAAATGGCTGCCACAGGAGGTGGAGCCAGTCACAAGTGTCAAGGGATGAGGTTATGCATAACTCTAACAGTAACTCTTCAACATTTTAAGCAGAAGTTCTGCTTAACAGGGAGCCCTTTTAAATAAACGTATTATTTAAAAATATTGTCTTGCTTACACACAGCTTATCTTCAGTCTCAGAGCGAAGATCCTTGTTCTATAGTGGCCACTGCTGCCAAAGCAATGTTGTTGTTTTTAGTCTGCACAGCCAGTCAAATCTCCATTGGCCAATCAGAAGCACTGCTGGTCAAAAGCCCCAGCTGGTCCCAACCCCTTCTACTTTCTAAAAATACCTGGTGGGTGACAGAAAAGGTGTCAGCAGGCACCATGAGGACCCCCAATTACACTGCTCTACAATGGTTATGGGGATTGTCTTCTAAGGTCTTCAGGTTGTTACTTATCATTTTTAAAAATATACACCCAAGATTTTAAAGTTCTGTCATTCAAGAATATTCTGGCTTTGAAACACTTGGGCAGCAATCCATCCTTGCACGACCAGACATCGGCCGGGGGAATTGCCTTACCGCACTCTGCTTCCGCTGTGGATTGTCTAGATGGTGTCCACTTAATGAGGCGCGTGGGCACGGTGACTTTTTTAAAAAAACAAAAGTTTGCACATGAGCATAGGCATGATATTGCGTCCTTGGTTATTCACACATGCGCAGAATCAAGATTTTTTTTAAAAATGGCACCCATTCAGGATGGTCTGATGTTAGACTATCCCAAACGGGTGCCATTTTTAATCGCGCGCTGGAACGATCAGATGGGGGAAAGTCTGCAAGTGGCCCATCAGAACCGAAAATTCTGGATTTAAAGTAGTATCTTTTTAGTACGGCTCCTAAGCGCGGCAAAACAGGATGCTCACAGAAGATGGACATTTCCCAGATGTTGATGTCTAGACATTACATTTAAATCCATGAGGCACCCGTGCCTCTCGTGGAACTCTCGTGCCGTCTGAACGCACCCTAAGACTCTCTTCCACTTAGTCTTCCTTCAACAGAAAACGATTTCCTCCAATGGAGAATGACTTTCTATGATGGATGAAGCCCTCCTTTGTTGAAGTCTTTCTTTGTTGAAGAAAGTATTTCTGTGTTGGAGGAAAACATGGTGGAAGGGAGTCATAGTGCTTTACCGCATTCTCTTTTCCCTCACTTATAAGTTCCTTTTTCTTCCAGGGGGTGGGTGGGTTCTGCTGCACATGTGTTTGGTAAAGGTAAAGGTTCCCTTGCTCGAAAGCCAGTCGAGTCTGACTCTAGGGTTGCGGTGCTCATCTCCGTTTCAAAGCCGAAGAGCCAGCGCTGTCCAAAGACATTTCCGTGGTCATGTGGCCGGCATGACTAAACACCAAGGTGCACAGAACGCTGTTACCTTCCCACCGAAGTGGTACCTATTTATCTACTTGCAATTTCTTGCTTTCGAACTGCTCGGTTGGCAGGAGCTGGAACTAGAGACGGGAGCTCACTCCGTCTTGCGGCACCCGGGTCTCGAACTGCTGAACTACTGATCTTCCACAGCCTGCAGTTCAGCATCTTAACCACTTGAGCCACCGCAGCTCCTAAATTGATGTATGTCTGGCATAAAAACCTGTAGTTTGAATCTGCAAGGAAAATGAGAATGCAGAACAGTCCATAGAGTCAAACACAGAGGAAGAGAGCATCTAATCCAGTGTTGGCATGTTCCTCATAGCATCTAATCCAGTGTTGGCAGTGACTGGCCACTTGTACTTACCAGAAGAGTTGTTCTCAGATGTTTGGTTTTGTTCTACGTGTTCTACACAGAACCCTCTCAATATACGAGGTTGCTGTTTTGTGTAAGCAAGGCAATGTGCATATTTCCCATGCCTGTGAAATTTTGGTACATGCAAAAAGAATACTGGAAATTTTTTTAATGGAATAAATCTGTATGTTCTAACACGCACACCCACTGAAAATACATCTATGACTCCATTGGCACAAAAGGGCAACCTCACATATTTGGAGACCCATACATAGCACATATTCCCATTATATGGGATGGGAGCAACAAAATTAAGCATCTGAAAAGGGCTGTTGACTTTTTTTTCAGTGTGCTTCAATGAGAATATGTCAGGTGTGTGTGTTTTACTCCGAGCAACAGGTAGAGGATTTATGTGCATGACTTCCTTTTAGCATTAACAGGAGTAGACTGCATAAAAATATTGTAAAGCAATACATGAATGGTCCCTTAATATTTAAATGGCTAAAATTTACTGCCCTACAGAGCAACATTAGAAGTTGCATGCCATGCATCCAGACTTTTGTTCACTAGACTGTGCCGTGTAATTAAAAAAAAAAAAGAGCTGAATAACTTTATGGCTAATAACATTAGTAATTCTATATGTCTGGGATCAAATCTAATTCTGCAGAGTGTAATAATAGAAAGGAGGGTAGTCTGGCAGTTTAAAACACAGATCCCTGGGTCAAATTTCAGTGTCCTGTTTAAGCTCTGTAAACTGTTGGCATAGCAAGAAACAGTTTGCTCTCTTGCTTCATCTTGAAAGAAATATAGGGGAAAGTTTACTCACAAGCTATTATGGAATGTGACATATAACCTCAAAAAAAATTTCTTAAATGGAACAGTAGGTTGACATGGTTAAGATTCATCAAGGATCACCAAGCATCTGACATCTTCTCCAAAACAATGTATGCATACGGTTGCCAGCTCTGGGTTGGGAAATTCCTGGAGGTTTGGGGATGGAGCCTGGGGAGGGCAGGTTTTGGGGAGGGGAGGAACCTCAGCAGTGCATAATGTCATTTTCTCCAGGGGAAGTGATCTCTGCTGTCTGGAGATCAGTTGTAAATCTGAGAGATCCCCAGGCCCCACTTGGAGGTTGGCAACTCTGTGAGTCTGATACCGTCTGGAAGCCTGATGAAACAAAAGAATTTCTTGGCCTCAAAAACTGATCAAGCAGCATAATGAAAGGGCCACTAAACTTCAGCCAGTGTACAATAGGTTTAATGTTGGGAATCGTATTAGTACTTATATACTTCAAAGCAAATCTAGTGTTAGTCTCTACAGGCCTGTAGCCAGGATTTCTTAAATGGGGGGGCCTTGTAAAAAGTCAGGGGGCACTGAAATAAAAATAAAATTTAAAAATTCATCTTGCCTGGCCCCTGCCTATCTGGTGGCTGGAGGGGAAGGGTGTGCCAGGCTCCAGTGGGACAAAGCAGTCCTCGCCCTTCTTCCCCCCGTCATGACTCCTGCACACACACACACACACTGAAGCAAGGAGCCAAGTCACGTGCACCCCGTTCCCCCCCGTCATGACTGCTGCACCCCCCCACACTGAAGCAAGGAGCCAAGTCCGGCAGCACACCTTACAGACTAACAAAATTTGCCGAGACAACCTGAGGACCTGCTTGCAACCCCTAACCCAACAACCTGGCTGCATCAATTCCCCAGGGCGCACAGGTCCTCCTTTGCCAGTGCTCAGCACTCCACTGAGGTGCCCCAGCCTTGTCCCAGTTGCAGGTGAAGGGCGAGAGTGCCAGTTGGGGAAGGGGTCTCCCGCCTCCCTAGCTGGGTGGGCAGCTATCTGTTGGCAGCCGCTTCGGCTTGGGGGGGCGGGGGGAGAAGTTGGCTTCCCGAGGCTTCCGCTGATCGGCTCTCTCGGTCCAGCTGCCTCTGGGGCAGGTAATCCGGTCCCCGCCCCTCTGCGCGCACCAGCCTGCTTGAGGCGCCCACGGGGGGTGGGGGATTTGGAGGAAGCCGGCTGGCTCGTGGCACTGCCAGGCCCCGAGGCAGGGGGTGGTCTCCTCACAGGAAAGCGTGCAGGAGAGCCGCGCAGCTCCCTCCTGCCCTCCCAGTGGGCTAAGCACAGCAACAAGATTACCAGAGTGGTAGGGCTAGAGGCGGGGTTTGCTGCGTGCAACTTGGAAGTCTAGGGCGGGGATTTCTTTGCCAAGGAGCGATTGAGAGAGCTGGGGGGGGGAGAGAAGGACGGTGTGAGGCTTGTTTTGCCGCCCTGGCAGCGGCGACAAGTGCCACAAATAAGTGGGGGGGCTTTCCAGGTGGTGAGTCAGGGGGCTGGGCCCCAGAATGCCCCACTGTAGCTACGGGCCTGAGTCTCTACCTGCAGCACGTGAAACTGTCACATGCAGTGTCAAACTACTAGTCTCTCTGGCACAGTACTCATCAGCCGCACCTCTCCAGGGGCTTGTATGAAAGCAATAGTGATAGTGAAGTGGATCTTCTTCACTGCCACTGATACCATTCACATTTATAACCATTATAAATAGTGAACAGATACACTACATGGCAACACTCCACAATAGTAGCTGACTACACTACTTTTATAATGGATGAATGGATACCCTGAAAGGCTAGATGTAGCACACCTATTCACCCGATCAGTCACTGTGCAGCAATTCTACTTAAACTGGCAAAAAAGACAATCAGAGATGAAATAACCCTCTTCCAAAAATGAATAATGATAACAAGCATCCTGAGTGTGAAATTGCCTATGTCAAATGTTTGGAGGAAGTCTTTTTTATTATTTACTAGAAAACATTTTAAGATAGCTCTCTATGTTGAAGGTCCCCAAACATTTTGAGCCTGCAGGCACCTTTGGAATTCGAACACAGAGTGGTGGGCACAGCTGCAAAATGCCTGCTGCTGGAGGTGGAGCCAGCCACCAAGTGGCTGCAGCTGCTTACCTTCAGTTCCACAGTGAAAATAAATCAAGATGGGTAGCCGTGTTAGTCTGTCTGTAGCAGCAGAAAAGAGCAAGAGTCCAGTAGCACCTTTAAGACTAACAAAATATGTGGCAGGCGATGAGCTTTCATGAGTCACTTCTTCAGCTACCTGAAGAAGGCTCCATTTTGTGAAACAATTCCACCCACTCCCCCCACACACACACAAGGGAGGCCTTGTTTTTTCAGTCTTTTGAGAAGCAAACAAATGGGTGAAAATAGTCAGCCTCTGGCATAGGTCTCATTCTATCACAGCAGATTGTTATAAAAGGCTTAAAGCAGCCACTTTTAAAAAGAGAAGCCACCATGGCAGAAATTTGTAGGCAGTTAATCACCAAGGTAAGACCCATATAAGGTTGCCGGCTTTGGGTTGGGAAATACATGGAGATTTGGGGGGTGGATTCTGGAGAGGGTGGGGTTTGGCGAGGGACTTCAGAGGGATATAATATCCAAAGTGGCCATTTTCTCCAGGAGAACTGATCTCTATTGCCTGCAGATCAGCTGTAATCAGTGTTCCCTCTAAGCTGAGTCACTGTGAGCTAGCACACAGTTTTTTAGCCTCCGGCTCACACATATTTTGTCTCAGCTCAGGAAGGATGGCTCCAGAGCAATCTCGTTCATGCAGTAGCCCAATTGCTCGCTCACAACTTTAATGCCAGTAGCTCACAAAGTATTCTTTTTGCTCACAAGACTCCACAGCTTAGAGGGAGCATTGGCTGTATTCCCAGGAAATCTCCATCCACCACTGGGAGGTTGGCATCCCTAGGTCACCCAAACCATACACCCCTTTTGTAAATGTTTTAAGTCTAAATGGAATCTCTTTTGACACTCAAGAGAGGCTGGCAGTTCCCCAGCAGGTGTAAAGCAGTTTGGGAGGAAGGGAGTTCCCTTCCCCGCCCTGGTGGAAAAATGGCATGTTATGTCCACTGACCGCCACCAGGGGCAAGCGAATACCCCAGAGCTTGACTCTGTAAGAACAATGGGGACTAGGCTCCTTGTCTCTTCACTTGGGAACCAATAGGACCGTGGTGGGGGATTTAAACCCACCAACGGGACCTAGAGGGGCGTCCCCAGGTGTGTATATAGTTGGCCAGCCGGCCGTTAGTCTTTGTCTTTGTTGTGTACCAGTAAACCATGCTGATCACTACATCGGTCTCAGTGGTTTCTACATGCGTCTAACCCACTACACTTCATGGCACGAGAAAGGATTTCTCTCCATATAGTTCTCCTGCTCACAATAGCAGCCCCAGTGGTTGAAAGGAGGGGAAATCCTTTTAAAATAAATCTTAATTTAAAGGCTAAGCAGAGCTGAACCTTCCCCCTCTCTTTGTAAAAATGGCTTTGCATATCCCTGTGGAACAGTTCCCCCTTAAACTGACCAAAGAAGTCACTATACAGTGATATTCAGAGTATGATGCTCTTTGTCTCTTGGTTCTTTCAGTCAAAACATCATACTCTTAAAACATTCACATCTTTTCAGGTAATTAATCACTGCCTGATTGATTGATTGATTGATTTACTTCATTTGTGCTCCGTCTTTGTTCCTAATGGGGACTCAAAGTGGCTTACATCATTCTTCTCTCCTTCCTTTTATCCTCATAATAACTCTGTGAGGTAGGTTAGACTGAATGTATGACTGGCCCAACATCACCTGGCAAACTTCTATGGCACAGTGGGGATTTAAACCTAGGTCTTTCAGATCATAGCCCAGTGCTCTAACTGCAGTACCGAACTGTCTCTCTTAAAATACATTGTCTTCTACTGTAGTATAAACCTGAGATGCTAGTGTGGGTGGGGGATGAGGATTGGACAGGACTGTGAAAATCTAATTCCATATCCCCACTCAGCCATGAAGCTTGCTATATGACTGAGCCAATCACCTCTGTCAGCATAATGTACCTCACACGATTGTCGTGAAAATAAGATGGAGGATGGGTGAACCACGTACAATTACTCCATGCTCCTGGAGGAAGTATAGAAAATCACTTTATTTCCCACAGAGGACTGACTTAAATCCTGTCCCCATATCTATACACACACACACACACACAAAGACACACACACAAATGCATAGTTGGAGCCTCTGTGTCTTTAACCAGGAAGTTTATTCATTTATTGTTTTGTCTAGTAGAAAGTCAAACTATGGCTGGTGAATAGAGTGACTTCTTTATTAGATAGCAGAGTGTGGATCAAGTAGACTGAGACAGAGAATAGGGGTGGGAATCCAGAGGTAGGTTGAGTTTAAAACTCTTCTACTCCAGCCTTTTGAAAGATATGTTATCTTTTCCCCTAGTCAAACAGCAAGTAAATCTTGTTTTGTTGGCAGGACAACAGACGCAGATGGGAGGAGATGCTTGACATCTCAACAAATGAATTAGTGAAACAACTTGAAAACGTAGATAAGCTCACCACATTTTGTCTTCTGTTAAAGCATTCCACCCCCAAGAAGGAAGCTGTACAAAAACATTCAGTTTAATTACCTGTCAAAAGAAGTAAAGTTTCTGGAGACCACAGAGATAATGCTGTGATACATTTATTTTTTAACATGCAGTGATGGCAACTAATAATCCAAAAATGTATGTAGTCATTACCTCATTTCTAATATGGCATATATGTCCTGAACTTGTTACACAGGATTACTCTAGAATTCCTTTCTTCATTCATTAACTTCATTTATACCCTGCCTTCCTCCTCATTGACCCAAAGAGGCTCCATTTTATCCTCACAACAACCCTGTGAGGTAGGTTATGTAGAGTGCATAACTGGCCCAACATTTCCCACCAAGCTTCCATGGTAGAGTTCACACTTGAACCTGGGTTCTAGCAACACTCTAACCACTACACCACACAGGCTCTGAATAACACTACAGTTCTAAGTACAATTTCCTAGGAGAAAGTCCCATTGAATAGGCCTGTTTCTGAGTAGACTTTCTTAGGATTGCCCTCTAGATCAGAAAAGTCTTATTAGGCCCCTGCCACACGGCAGGGGTGAACGGGAGCCGGCCGAACTGCGCATGTCCGAGCATGCGCAGTTCGGCTCCGGGCCGGGGTTGAGCCGGCGCAAGGAAGCACCGGCGATCAAACGCCTGGCTTGAAGCGCGCCTACAAGTTGAATCACCAAGGTAGGTGGTTCAGTTTGCGGCGGATTTGGGCGGGGAAGGGCCAGTTTGGGCACGGAAGCAGGACACTTCCCAGATGTTGTGGTGTGATCGCGCTGCTTTGATCCGCCCCCGAACTGGCCCGCAACTGGCCCAAATCCCCTCGTGTGGACGGGACCTTAAATTTGGTGAGATTAAGTAAACAGGCCATAGTCTGGGGCACAGACAGTTCAGATTGGACAAAATCGAATACTCAAGACAATGAAGCTACTAGGAGAAGGGACAGGTATATCCTTCCCCAGAATATCCATGTATTTTCTCTTAAAGAAGCAAATGGCTTCTTTTCCTAGGAGAAAAATTAAGCACTGCATTTAGGGTCAAGTCATCACTCCAGCAGGAGTGTCTTAGGGGGTTGTTGGGAGCTGATCAGTGGTATGTATGGCTGTGCCTTTCCCCCCAAAAAATGACACAAGGGGGAGATAGATTTTACAATAACAATTTCAGCTAGAGTTGCCAACCTTCAGGTGGTGGCTGGAGGTCTCCTAGGAAAACAACTGTTTTCTAGGCAGCAGAGATCAGTTCACCTGGAGAAAATGGCCCACTTGGAAGGAATGGTATTATACATCATTGAAGTCCCTCCCTCCCCCATACCCTGCCTTCCTAGGCTCCGCCCTCAAAATCTCTAGGTATTTCCCAACCTGGAGCTGGCAATGCACTGTGCAGCAGGGTTAGAAGACTGTGAAATGAAGAGACTGAGCTGGCTTTCTCTGAGTGCTATCAAATCCAGAAAACTCCCAGCTCTCAGGCATCCCACTGAACTTAGGTCACCTTTCTCGATGAGGTTGTTTACCAATACAGTAGGTTTGTTGAAAGGGGTCTAATTCTCCAAGCTCAAAAGCATCTGGTCCTTAGTTGGAGGAATTTCTCTAGAGAAGTATATTTAGCTTCAAGCAGCTGTTAAGAAGGAAAACCTGCTGCTTTTGGTTGGAATGTGGGGTACTTGTTTGGGGTTTTGTTCCTGTGCTGGGTCTGCTTCAAGACTTAACCAGTTTCTACCAAGCCTGTGTTCAGGTTTTTTAAATTGTTGTTTAAGTACATTCAAAGAAACCAGATGTACATCTGATTGCAGGAAGTGGACTATGAGAGTGATCTGTTTCTCCTTGTATTCACTCCTGGTGAGAGCAGGAGTGTTGCATGCACTCTGTTGTTCTTATCAGGTTGGAGGAAACTAGGGTGTGTGTGTACATTTGGTGCTCCACCCAGGAAGTGTGTGTGTGGACAATGGGCAGGGAGGGTGTGATCTTGGTTATCACTGCACCTAGTCTAAGAAACTGCCCAAGTATTGGCCAGAATAGGGATTCTGTTAGTATATCACATCTCCTGCTACTTAATGCCCTACCAGTTGAGCTGACAGAGATGGGTGCAGGAACTCATGGCTTGTAGTCATGGGGGGGGGGAGGATTAAGTCTCCATGCTGTTGCCTCCTTAACAGGCTCAGCTCAGAAGTCTGTGGCTGCCATTGCAACCACGCATCTACCTGACTTTAAAAAAAGTCTTAATGTATATGGGAACTTTCTCACACAGATTTATTTGTTCTGGATTGAAGTCTATGATTATTTCTTTGTCAACATTACCTGCTGATAAATGGACATTTGGTTTCCTCTACCCTTTAAAGCATGTGGGACGAGATAAGTTTGCCACCGCCTGATCAAGGGTCCCCAATGTGTATATGGATGTATGTTCTTGTGTTTCCTGGAACCAGTATATGTACAGTTATGGAACTTCTATGAGACCAAAGCCACTGCCTATGGCAGCTGGCTTGTAGACCTGAATAGTATTTGTATTCTTCAAGAGAGCCTTAAAATGCCCTTTCAGTAAGTTTTCCATCTTCTGCTCACTATACATGTAATCTTACATAATTATTTGTAAATAAGTTGTTTTCTATTGTATGCTTCTTTATTTTGCATAGTGTACTAGTCATTGTTTAATATGAAGGTTTACAAATGGTCAGATTATAAGTAAAGACAAACTGTGACTCCCAAACTCTGTTAGAGGCACTTGAAAATAAGTTCAGTCATCTCTGTGGCCACCGTAGGGGACGCCAAGGTAAGAAGCATGAATTGATGACCCAAAGAAGACGCTGTTTACTATAACCATGTGAAGTTTTTGCATTCATCTGGTTAGGAAGGTGTATTTCTTCTGAATTATGTCTTAAATTTATGTATATTTTTGGTATTGGATACATGGTGAACAGAATAAGAATTGCTTTTGGGTGATACTTTTATTTCATCATTAGTGTATCGGTAAACAAAAGATGAAAAGAGTGACCGGAATGTGAAGAGTGACTGGAATGTGAACAATGAAGGAACAAATGGCTTCTGCATGCTAGACTGGTTCAGTTAATTGTTAAACTAAAGTGGTGGAGAGATATCTATTTATGTTTGACTGAAAAAAAATATTTGAAAGGTTCAGTTAATTGTTAAACTAAAGTGGTGGTTTGACTGAAAAAAAATATTTGAAAGTATGTTACAAAGGTCCTTCATTTCATGCATATTTACAAATACCTTTTAGGGAGGAAAATTCAAAATGAATAAAATAGAGTCTATACTACCCATGTCATGCAAGAGCTGTGATCAGTGTAGAGGTAAGCTGCCAACCCAGGTAAAGCCTGGAGATCTCCCAGAATTACCATTGATCTTCAGACAACAGAGATGAGTTCCCCTGGAGAAAATGGCTGTTTTGGAGGTTCCTCCCCTCCCCAAACCCCATCCTTCCCAGGCTCCATCCCCTAATCTCCAGGAATTTCCCAACCCAGAGCTGGCAACCCTAGTGTAGAGCCAGCTTGGTGGTAGTTAAAGTTGACTAGGGTCTGAGAGACCCAGGTGCAAACGCCTGCTCTGCCATGGAAGCTGGATGACCTGTGCCAGTCACATTCCCTGACCTACCTTATATGTTTGGTATGAGGGTAAAATGGAGGAGAGGAGACTAATATATGCCACCCGGAGGAGACTAATATATATACCATCTTGAGCTTCTTGGAGGAACAGCTGGATAAAAATGTAATCAATAAAATCTTATCTCCTAATGTTTTCGTTATGCATCTGTGGGTGTGGGCAATCTGGATTGGGGCCAGTGTGCTGTGAAAGCACTTTCTTAGCCTCCCACTAGTTTAGTCAATAAACAGTACCATCACAATAGTTGATTCTAACAGTTAAAATCATTGTTATTTACTCTCCATAGGTCACGTTGTAATCCATTACAGTCCTGCCTGCACTAACAAACAAACGAAGACCAGAACTGGGGGGGTATTGCCACTTCTCTGAATTGTTATTCCAGTTTCTTTCCTCTGATCCATAAACACATGTTGCCTTGCAGAAGAATAAGTGTGAACTGCAATATCTTGGGGGTGGGGAGTTGTCTTCAATGCGACTCAGCTTCTAATTCACATGTAAGTGCTAGAACTCAGTCTTAAGGAAAGGAGGGGAAACTGCATTTTCCAAGCATCTCTGAAGAGAAATCAGATAGCATTGGCACTGGATGATTATTAATTACTAAATTTGCTATCTGCTGATGTTTGAAAAACATTTGGATTTTGTGACATCCAGTGGTCTCTGAACGGAGAACTGCATTGGCAGAGAGAATCAGATTTTCTCAACCTGTTCTTCCACAGGGTGAAACTAGCCGCTTCCTTTCCAGCAAAAAAGGAGATGATCTGTCTTCTGTTCTTGCAAAATGAATAACAGCTGCCTTCTGTTCTACATACTGACTGTTAAAACTGCATTATTTAGAGTGTGTTATCTAACCCTTTAGACACTGATCAGTTTTCACTGGGAGATATTTTTCTGTTCTATCACCCAGCTTCTCTTTATAAATGTACCCACAAGGCATGTTGCAATCTATCAATGGGAGACGAAAACTAAACTCAGTGAGTGTACATTTTGTGTGTGTTTTTCACAGTAGAGGATGAGGAATACCGTGCCCACTTTTTCACTAAAAAACCCGTGACTTTCATAAACATGTTCAATAGAATAAGGCTTTCCCTTTTTACAGGAGTTCATTTTCGGACCTTATATAATGGCCCTGATCCAGCTGAGGTTAGCTGCAGTGCTAAATGCACTCATTGAACAAAGATACTATTGTTTCCAAAGAAGGATATGTAGGATCAAGCTGTAATTATCAATGGACTGTGTTAGTTGAGTAATTTAAGTTGCATTGCAACTTGGAGCAGGATCTTGTCTGTTTACTCCATTGAGCTAATTAGACTTGCTTCCTAGAATGTATAAAGACTGCAGTCTTAGAGAGCTGAAGTTAAGTCATGACTAATTTTAGCTGGTTTGTGAGCAGTATTTTTCAAAAGGCTGCACTAAGATTCTAATTTTAGCTTACATTGGAGGTTATGGCAGCTGAACACTTTGTTGTTAAAAAAGGCCTGGGATTTTCAGAATGATAATGAAGTCAGTGTAAAAAAGGCAGAGAGGCAGCACGGGGGTCTGTATGTGTTTTCGGAGTCTGATTTTATCTCAGAATTTATTATCCTTCAAGGCTGTGACCAACCTGTGATAAAGTCACATTGGATCAATGCCAGAAAGAAAAGTGAATTCTGACTGCACTTATGAAGTATAGCTGCCATGGATTAAAAACTAGTCTCAGGCCCCGGTCACATGGGAGGTTTAGGGCCGGAAGAGGGACGGATCGGGGGCGCAGCAAATGGGCGCGATCAAACCGCACCCGTCCCCGATCCGGCCCTTCAGGCCGAAAATGCGCAGCAAAAAAGAACCTGCTAAAGAGCAGGACTTACCTAAAACGCCGCAGCAAGCGCGGCCGTTGGATCGCTGGCGCGGCCATCTGCAGGAGCAATCAAGGCTCCCAGCCAAACTGCGCATGCGCACACATGCGCAGCCGGTGGCCTCGCGCTCCCTTCCATGGCTTTCTCCCCGGCATCTGTTCATGCCAGGGAGCAACTGCACGGCGGCTCACGGGATCCGTGTGATCCCGCCGCCACATGTCTCTTTTGGTGCGGCTTTCAAAAGCCGCACTTTGCCTGCATCAATTTCCCCCCGTGTGGCAGGGGCCTCATGGTGTTTTATTAGATGTTGATACAGAAGCTGCATAATTTTTGCTTATAAAAACTTTGTTTATGTTTGAAAGATCACCATATATAGATGCAAAGAGAATGTCTTGGTCATATTTTTATGAGAGACATCAAATGTAAAAGGAGATATTTTTTATTAGTGCTTTTAATGCTGACTGCGCACAAACATTTGGATTTAAGAAAATATGGGCTATGTATCCATGCAAACATGGTCTAATAGTTTTGAAATGGCAAAATTGCATTAGGCCTAAGAATTGGGAAGAGTTTAAAAAACAGAATTAAAAAGGCTTGTTGAAACAAATCATATATATTTTAGAAATGTCAGATAGTAAAAAGTACATTTGAATGAAATGATACAACAGCACTTTAGGAATTGTAATAGAAAAAACTGACATTCCAAAGAACAGTAATCTTTAATTTTCTCCAAATTGATATATTTAATGCTATTTAGGATAAAATTACCTTTAATTTACAACTTATCCCTTTGCACATCCCGCAGTGGACAGAACTATAATTCTACCCTCCATTTATGCCTTTTGATTTCAGTGCAACTGCCACTTTAAATTATCTTTTAAAAGCATGTAGAAAGAAAACCTTAATTATTCCTTGGTGACCTTTACTAAACATAGGTTGCAGCAGGATTATGCTTTGGAGGAAAACCTGAACTGTTTTCCTTAAGGGCTTAGCTTTAGCCTGCCTTAACTGTTTTATTTTTTTAAGGCCCTAGCCTGCGAGTGGCTGGATGCTCAGCTTTATTATTGTCCTCCCCCCCCCACGTCTCCAAATCTAAGATGTATACTTAGTTGCATTTGTACACACATACACACACATACAGACATACATGTGTGATTTCTTCCTAGGAGCTGCTCCATACTTCACTTAGAATTGATTTTCTTTGGATCAGAATAAGAGAGTATACGTCTGAATTACCACTCAAGATACGTGTACTTGACTAGGGCAGAAGGTGATTTCCAATGAGGCCTCTTAAGTACATCTCTGCCTTGAGTCACACACATTGATTAGAACACAATCCCAACTTGGTCCTATATTGACTAATTATTGTAATATTATTGCATTGACTGGAATTCATATGTAATGACTATGCTTGACCACTGAAGAATGCCATAAGGCGGAAATGCATTTGGTCAGGGTTGCATAAGGTCTATGTCTGAGTTTGCTGTATGATTTTCATCTGAACTGAGGCTGCATTTGGGCCTGTAATTGTTTTTACACTATTTTGTAATAAAGACGTATTTTTGTATAATTGGCATATATTTATGTCCTATATTCAGCTATTTTTATACTGGGCCATTTAATTAGGATTTATATAACCTTCTAGGTTCTTAATTCGTTCTTTTGGGTTAAGTTTTCTCTTCCCTCCATTTCTGTCCTCTACAGCTTATAAGCTTTCACGTACTGGAGAAAACAAGTTACTCCAAGCCCTGATGGTTATGAAGAACACTTAGAATGCCCCAGATAAAAGCTGCAAATCTTGCACAAGGTTATGCATGAATGTCATTGGGACATAAGCACATATAACTGTGCCCTGGACTGAAGCCAACATCCTCTTTCCTTGAGTCTTCAGACTGTTTTGGGTTTTTTTAAAAAAAGGCAATGAAGGGTGTGAACCTCTCACCCTCATTAATCATCCTAAAGAGCCAGGTCTGCAGCAAATAGCACAATAGTTATCCTTTTGTCACTACTGATTATTCACTGTTTTTATCATCTAACAAGACATAATGTGGAATTAAAACCTAGTTAGGGCAGGAATTGCTGTAGGAAGGAAAAGCAGAAAACAGGATTGATGCAGGGAAAAGAACAAATGACAGAATGCTAAAACCCTGAAATAAAACCGTTGGAAGAAGGGTTCCTTCCCCCCTCCCCTTTCCCTGAGAGATCCAGTAATATTGAAATAATAAAACGATACATGACAGGCTGAACATCTGGATTTAAGTTCTAAGTTCTTTTCCAGAGTCCTGAAAACTGTCCAATCCACCGCAGTGTGGGTCCGCTCTTTTTCAGTAGCAGCTCCAGCACTATAGAGTGCTCTCCCAGGGGAGATGCAGATGGCTCCTACAGGTGTCTGGTTTCTGCAGCAGTTTTAAAGCTGTTCCTTTCAGGCAGGTACTTGGCAGTTAGATTATAAGGAGGTATTCCCAAGAGGACCAGTTCTGTGGTTTGGGTTTTTTCCCCCTGATTGTCCTTTTAAATTGTCTATGTATTTATTTATTTACTTCGTTTATACCCCACTCCCCCCCGCCCCCCGGGATCCAAAGTGGCTTGCAGCATTACTTCTGGGCCTGCTTTTTGTAAGATGCTTTAATCCACTGTGGCCAGTCAGAAAGGCATCATACAAATACTTAAATAAATAAGGTTAAAATCCGTCAAAGGGACTTGCTCTTCATTGTTAACAAAGTTCACCATAGCTTTAATCCACACCATCTCTCGGTTCTTAATTTTCATTATACATGACCCATATACAGCAAACTAATAACAGACCCAAAATATCAGGCTGATTTAGGGTTGCCAACCCCCCCCCAGTTTGCCAGGGGTCCCCCGTTTTGGGGGGGTTCCTACCTGCCGCCCGCCAGATGGCCAGCGGGGGAGGCCCCACCCCCAACACCCACAGCCACCCCTCCCTTTAAGTGTGTGGAACCCGTGTTTCCTCCCAAGCCTGTGTTTCCTCCCAAGTCCGATCCACTTGAGATCAGGCTCGCAGGGAAATGCCAGCTTTGTGCATTTAAAAGGGAAACACAGCTGCTCTTAAAGGGGAAACGCCGGCTCCTGCTCTTAAAGGGGAAACACCGGCTCCTTTAAGTTTCTGGAGATCCGGCGCACGGGCGGGGGCGGCGGCAGATGTCCCCAACGTGACGTCATCCCGTCAGGGATGCCCCGCCCCCTCCAGGAAGACCCCCAAAGTCCCCCGCTGGGGGTGGAAGATGGACTTGGCAACCCTAGGTTGATTGTGCAGCAACTGAAATGTGATAATAGGCAGCAATTCACACATTTAATAAATATCCTTTGTGTTTGCTCATTTTAAACATCCTACAACTTTATAACGCTCTCACCATTCTCTGCCACCCATCACTTAAATATTGCACCAATCAGGAAAAAATACAACCTAATCCAAGGCCCACCCTTTGCAGTATTTAACTTGGTGCCAGACTTGTTGGGCACAGTAATACACAGAACAGCTTCTCTGTCTTCCAAGGAGCAAAGTCCAGCTCATAGAGAACATCTAGGTGGGACCTGAAGTTCTCCAGGAATTACAACAGATCTAAACACCACAAAGATCTGTTCTTCTGGAGGAAAATGGCAGTTTTAGAAGGAGGACATTATGGTAATTCATCCCTGCTGAGCTCCCTCCCCAAACTCTGCCCTCCCCAGGCACGCCCCCAAATCTCCAGGAATTTCCCCAGCCAGAGCTGGCAACCCTACATGAATGCAAAAATAGTGGCCGCTCAGACTTACAGCATACTTTCTGTCTACAGGCTTCCTCTTTGGAAAATGAGGCCAAACGGGGCTACTGAGTAAACAAAGTATTTTGATTCCATGCTGAAGTGATCTATTTTCTCCGGGCGCAATAGTACACGCAGTAGGAACTCGTTGGATTTTAATTACAAGGAAGGAGTGGTAGAATGTTTTAGTTCCATCATCAACATTTCCTAGCCTTAAGGGATGTATGGTTTATTCTTCTGCATAGGGAAATTGTATACATAATTTTCATTAGCATGAATAGAAGTCACTTTGCCTGCCTTATCCTATTGTGTGTTGATTAGAGAAGGCACTGTTCTACTCTGGAATCCATCTTAAACATAAAGAAACATTATTTCTTTGTATATTTTTGTTGAGGCCCATATCCTGGTTGTGTTAACTGATGTTGTTAAAAGAAATTCTCTTGATTCCTCTTAACCTAATTTCTCCTTGAAATCCAACAATCCATTGTTTTCCCTCATTTTAGGAATTTGGAGTGTTTCTAATTAATTTGAAGAGAGCTGGGGCAGGAAGGGAGGTTCTGCAAAAATCCACAATTTCATTCTGTACCTTCTCAGAGGCAGGCAACGTCTCCCCAGCCTTCCTATTCTCCTGCTAGAACATCACCCTGTGGTGTATAACATAAGACAAGGGTTGGAATTATAAAAGGGTGTACTGATTTCTCTACAAAGACAAATAAAAGAGAAATGGCTCTCTTAAAAGAGAAAGAACAGAGTAATCAATGGCTATATCTAAGAAAGTGAATTTTCGAAAAAGAAATTCCCCTCCCCATAACAATGCTAGTGTTAACCTTATATGAAAAAGGCAGGAAGTGATTTGTTTTAGAGAGAATGCTGCATTGGCCCATTGGTTGGGGTTCTTTCATATGAAGACTGGCCCAAGGTCGGCTTTGAGCATACTAACACCCTTTGACTGACATAACTTGGAATATGTGATCAGTCAGGAACTGCCCATAAACTGGAATGGCTATTCTGAAGCTCTAACTCATTGCCCAGCAAAAAGAACCAATTGGTTTTCCCCAGTGCTGATCAGAAATGGTAACAACCCCAAACTCACTAGAATCCCATTTTGCTGGACACAAGTAACAGATTACTATCTGAAAATATAATCCCAGCTCAACATTTGTCAGATGCTTTGCAATTTTACTTTACTTTCAGAGGGTAGCCATGTTGGTTTGTAGTAGAACGGCTGGATTCAAGTCCAGCAGCACCTTAGAGAACAACAAAATTTACTTGTGAATTTCGTGAACGGCAGAAGCAAATTTTCTCTTTCTGTTTAAGACAGGAGGGTGGATTTGAGCATTTAGTACATAGTTGCTTTGATTGGAATCTTCCATGCCAGACTTTATTGTTTAGAAAAGGAAGGGTCTGCTCACTAAAAATGAGTTATAAGTCTTGTGTGAGAAGTGGTCTCTGTGAGGTCATGTGACCTGTCCTGCTAGCATTAACCTCTAAAACGTTGAGGGCATAGAAGGTATGATATACAACATAGTTGTGCCAGTCAGGCATCTGCAGGCAAGAATCAAACACATGTGCTGGTAGAGTCATAACAAAACTAAGAAGACTGATAACTTCCATGTCTTGTGACAGAGTGAGACCTTTGTAACCTATTCTGAACATAATTCAAGTTACTGTTTAAAAAGATTACAATTAAGGACATAGTTGAAACTTAGCACAATGTTAATGGTCCACATAGGTACATACCATTCCAAGGCATTTTTGGGTAGATAGACTGCAATGTTTGAAAGAAGACATTTCTTTTAAAATTCCCTATAGTACAGTACTGCTGTATTTCTAATATGTGTGTGCTATAAATTCTAAAGTACATGTATAAATGTAGAGGGAAAAGTATTTTCTTCCTGTGAAAGAAGATCACTTTTTACATAGTTGCTTTGGTGTGTAAACTTGGTTATGGACCCAATCCCCTTCTCCTTTTTTTATGGATCTGTGAGATGAAGAAAAAATGTACCCAACCATGTAGAATGCTGTGGCATGCAAACAGTACCATCCTAACCAGAGTTAAAGGTAAAGGTTCCCTTGGTCGAAAGCCAGTCGAGTCCGACTCTAGGGTTGCGGTGCTCATCTCCGTTTCAAAGCCGAAGAGCCAGCGTTGTCCGAAGACGTTTCCGTGGTCATGTGGCCGGCATGACTAAACAGCAAGGCGCACGGAACGCTGTTACCTTCCCACCGAAGTGGTACATATTTATCTACTTGCAGTTTCTTGCTTTCGAACTGCTAGGTTGGCAGGAGCTGGAACTAGAGATGGGAGCTCACTCTGTCATGCGGCACCCAGGTCTCGAACTGCTGAACTACTGACCTTCCACAGCCTGCAGTTCAGCATCTTAACCACTTGAGCCACCGCAGCTCTGTTTAGGATGGTACTGTTAATCTGGATGGTGCAACCGTTGGATGGATTCATGGTTGGTTGAAAAATCATACCCAACGAGTGCTCGTAAATGGCTCTGCATCTACGTGGAGGGAAGTCTCGAGTGGAGTGCCACAGGGCTCGGTCCTAGGCCTGGTGTTGTTCAATGTTTTTATAAATGACCTGGAGGAAGCCATAGAGGGGATGCTTATCACATTTACAGATGACACGAAGCTGGGTGGGATTACTAATTCTGAAGAAGACAGAGTCAGGATTCAATATGATCTAGATAGGCTGGAACAGTGGGCTGAGACAAATAAAATAAATTTCAATAGATATAAGTGCAAAGTCCTACACTTAGGTACAAAAATATCAAAGGCACAGATATAGAATGGGAGGGACTTGGCTTGACAGCAGCACATCTGAAAGGGATCTAGGTGTTCTGGCTGATCACAAGCTAAACGTGAGCCTGCAGTGCGATGTGGCTGTGAAGAAAGCTAATGCAATCTTAGGATGCATTAACAGAAGCATTGTGTCCAGATCAAGGGAGGTGGTAGTTCCGCTCTATTCTGCTATGGTCAGGCCTCATCTGGAGTACGGTGTCCAGTTTTGGGCACCACATTTTAGGAAGGATGTTGACAAGCTTGAGCGTGTCCAGAAGAGGACAACCAGGATGATAAGAGGGTTGGAATCCAAGTCTTATGAGGAAAGGCTGAAAGAGTTGGGTACGTTTAGCCTGGGAAAGAGAAGGCTTAGAGGGGACATGATTGCAGTCTTCAAGTATTTGAAGGGCTGTCATGTAGAAGATGGAGCAGATTTATTCTCTGTTGCTCCGGATTGCAAGACTAGATCTAATGGGTGGAAATGACAAGGGAGTCGTTACCGGCTAAATATCAGGAGAAACTTCCTAACTGTAAGAGTGGTTGAGCAGTGGAACTAGGGTTGCCAAGTGCTTATCTGTTCCGGAGCGGGGGAGTCTAGCCTTGCTCCGGGAGTCTTTGCGTGCACCGCAAGCACATCACATGGAAGTGACACAAGCACGTCGGGGACGTTGGGGACAGGGCCAGAATCATCCGAGGGAAAACCACAGAGTTTTCCCTCGGATAATTGTGGCCCTGCCCCCAACATCCCCGACGTGCTTGCATCACTTCCGTGTGACGTGCTTTGGGGGTGGGGTTCCCCCCGGGGCCCCGATCCGGCAGCGGATCTGAGAGGCACACATGGGCACAAGGGCCTGACTGGCAGTCAAAGTGCTGACCACATGCACCAGCCCTGCTACAAGCCATATATGTCCTTCCCCTTAAAAAAAACAGAGGCCAGACTTGAGCTTACAGACCCCACATCCAAGACCAACCTCCTAGGACACTGGGCCAGGAAGACAGATACAAAGGAGGCATGCCTTCGGACATTAAACACCCCACTGCAGTCCCGATTTCACCACCAGACATTAGGGGCCAGGCAAAGAACATTGCAAAGCGAGGCCTGGCTCAGTGGAGAGGCACAAGGATAGCATGGCCAGAGCTCCTGGTTTGATTCTCATATGGGGAATGGCCAGAGGCAAGCAAAAGTCTTGGGACTGATGTTTTGCCAGAAAAGGTGGAACAGGATGGCCCAGCTGATGAGCTGTCCCAGACAGCAGTCATTTTCGCCGAGACACCTCTTCACATTCCCTCTATGTTGCTCCTCTGAGCTGTGTCTGAGCAGGAAGGGGATAGGGACCACAGAGCCGTGGCCATGTCTGTCTGTTGCCACTATCTGTAAGAGTGAGAAGCAGCCCATTAAAGCTCCTAGGGAGGCCCAGACCCCACCTTAGAGATGCCAGATCCCCTGATGGGGGTCCCCCATTTTCAGGCCCCACTTTTCCACTGCTGGCCAGCTGGCTGGCGGGGGGAATTACACTCCCAAACAGGGAAGGATGGGAAATTAAATGTGATGTGTCTACGTGACCCAAAAGTGACATAGGTATGTTGGGGGCATTGGGGGGGGGCGATGCTCTGGTTTTTGGGCAAAACTCTATGGTAGAAGCTAATTCTACCATAGATTTTTGCCCCAAAACCAGAGTGTCCATTCCCGACATCCCTGACATGCCTATTTCACTTCCGGGTCACACAGGCACATCATATTTATTTTCAGCATTCCTCCCTGTTCCCAGTAAGTTCACCCCTCACTGGCAGTTTGGAGGGACCTGGCAACCCTACCCAACCTCCAGCTGGGAACCAGGAGGAGGCTCCAGCCACCAGGCCCAACCTCCCTTATCAGCTCCAGTACCACACTCCAATGTGCCAAGCCACATTTTTATGGCCACATTTCAGTTCAGCATGGCCATAGCCTCTCACATAGAGAAATATGAAAATTCTTTTGAATATCACAAGTATTTCTGCTGCCAGTGTCTTCTGTGAATTGATTCTTCTCATGTACACATCTTGTCCTTTTAATAATTTTGTACTTTCTTAGTGTACTGTTTCTTTAGCACTTTCTATTCTTTCTTTTTTCATTAATTGCAGGTGGTTCTGTGAAGGCAAAGAGCTAAAAAATTCTCCTGATATTCAGATCTGTTGTGAAAACGGAGGAGTCCATAGACTAATTATATCAGAAGCCTTTGAGGACGACACAGGGCGCTATTGTTGTCTTGCCTCAAACTCAGTTGGATCTGACTCTACATCTGCAGAAGTATTTGTTGAAGGTGAGAGAGCATGACAACTAATGAGGCCACACACATTATATGCATTATGTACAGATTCCAAGAGATTCACAGTAATAGCCCTAACTTATAAAGGGATGTAAGTTGCAGTGGGAGGCATGTAGCTGTATCCTGTATCCATTGCTTGCCTGGACCAGGTGGTCTCTGTGATTCTGTAGGGCTCAAACAGTCTAATCTTTGACATGAAATCTATAAAATTGTGATATCTGGGTGTAAGGGTTTGAAAACAGTGATTCTACAAAAAAAAAAAACCCTTTCAACTGGTGAATGTTTGTGCTGCAAACATAATTGTAAAGGGATGGAAAAGTTTGTTTTTCTTTAACTTATATTTATTTATTTTTATTTATTTATGTTTCACATTTATATCCCGCCCATCCTGTAAACACGCTTTGTATTGAAGTCCAGCTGATGACCATGATGGCATGAGCTTCTCTTTTTTTTGGTCTACTTGCAGGTGCCAGTTCCTCTGATTCTGACAGTGAAATTTTCAAATCAAACTCTGGAGCCATGCCACAGTAAGTTTACATAGTACAGCCCTTAGTTACACACTGTTTCTAGGATGGTCTGGAGGGATTATTGCAAAGCTGTTCTGCTTCACCTCTTCTTCCTACAGTCACAGCATGGGAAAAAGACAACCCAGTGTTAATTAATGATTAGGCCATGTTAAAATGCCGCATTGAACCTTGGACATGGGGAAACAGAGGTGGATTTTCATTCACAGTCTCCATTTGGATAGCCAGTTAGAAAGTCTACGCTGGCTGAATCTTCAAAGCAAATTTGATTTACAGACACAGTCAGGAAGGTTTTCTGTACAGCATTATCTATTTCCATTAATGTCACTTAGTTCTACATAACAAAAACCATTCTCGTGTCAGTGACACCTGAAATTCTGCGTATTTGAAAATCTAGGTATGTAGCATATCAGTGTGTGTGACTTTTTGTTGAAACTTAGTTTGTGCTCTTTCTTATCTATATATTTGCTCCTGTTTGGGATTTATATGGCCTCTTTCACATTATCATTCTAAACTGGATGTTATGAGTAAAGCAATAGAGGGATGGGGGTTTCATATAGCAAATTTAATCCCATTAATAAGCCATTCCCAAAGTGCTATGGCCATTTCAAGCTGCACCACTTTCCCCCTGCCCATTTTCACCATGCAATCTTCCTTGCCCTTTTTTCTGAATGTTCTAAGTTGAGTGCTATAGCACTAAACCAATATAGTCTGAAGTGCTATATATAGTGCTATAGCACTCAATTTAGGACGTTTGAAGAAAAACGGTGAGGAAGATCATGTGGCAAAAAAAGGGCAGGGGGAAAGCAGCATTGTAGGAAGCTCTATGGGCATTTTACACAGCACACCACGGCTATTCAGAAGCACAACGAAGAGGTAAAAATGAAAGAAAGCAGTTTCCCTCAAAAACAGTTCAGCCCAGCTTTGCCATCGGGGTGCAAATGGCTTTGTATGAACAGGCAAATAAAATCTGTTAGCAGCCAGTTGCTAAAACGGTTGTGTCTGAACTGACACAAAAAAATCCATTAGCAACCTGCTACTGAAACGGATTACAAAGGCTGTCTGAAAGGGGCCAAACTCTTTGAAAATGAGTGATTCCAGTCTGTGAAGGCAGGCCTCTAGAGGAAAATGAGTAGTATATCTTTATAAGGATATCTTAATTTTATTTCAATGGGTTTTTGTTTGTTTGCTAAGGGAGAAGACAAGCATTTTTTCATAAATAAAAACTTTTTTTTTAAAGAAAGAGTAGACTTAAAACTTCAGTTTATAGATCTCTCTGCTGCATGTGAAGAGTAACCAATGGAAATGCTTCTATTTCCACACCTGAATAGCTGTGGGGAAGGGAAGTAATGCACTTCTGCTGACTGGTTAAATCCCCTGCTTCCTGAATGGTTGTCCAACAGCCTCTCAATTTATCCCAATGAATTGTCCCAAGGATAAAATTAAATAAGATTATATAGTATGAACAAGCAACTGGAGGCCTTGGAGCCACATCTAGCAGCCTAAAGAGTACCGGTTACCCCTTGCCAATAGGCAACCCAGAGGCGAAAGAAATAAAGAGAACAATTGGTACATGGGACATTGGCACTCCATGGTGCTGGAAGTGTGTGTGTGTGTGTCTTGTCCACCAAGCTGCATTCTTTCACAGCAAGACTACTTCCTAACAGCAGTATATGCTAACCTGTCTCCCACCCCATCAGGGAGAGGGCAATAAATGAAACATGATTATCAAGATGAGCAATTCAGATCATGACAGCCATAGAAGATGCTTAGTCAAAAGCCACATGTGAGGTTCAGCAAATGATATATGAGTTGTCTTTAGTGTGAGTTAGCAGTAGTGTGCCAGAAAGAAAAACCCTGTTCACACTAGCAACACATTGGTTGGATGCACGCAGTTGCATTGCTATATGAAGACAGGACTGGAAGCTATCAGTGGGCTAGATCACTTCTGTGGCTGTCATGGGCTACCATGGTCATGCGAACAGGCCGTATAGGAGGGAGGCAATCATAGGAACATTGTCTGACTTTTTTCCTTCTTTATGCAGGGCCCAGAAGAAAAGTACTTCTGTTTCTTTAACAATAGGATCGTCTGCTCCAAAGGCTGGGATCACTACAGCAGTAATCCAACCTATCTCAGTGCCTAATCAGCAAGTATGTAGATGTCACATTTTAACTTAGTTATGTTCTGGGTAACTTGTGACACAGACGTTTGTAAATAAATGAAATGACTTGCAACTATTCCAGCTTGAATTCCTTGTTAGATGCAATTGCTCCACAAAGTCTTCCCTAGAAAACAAAACCCTTTTTGTGGAATGTGATTTTTAAAAATTCTACCTTTACAACCTACCTAGTCCTTTGTACTAAACTGCTTATTTTATCTTAGTAGCATGGGAAATGCTGTAACCTCTTATGCCATCTTGGCAATTCCAGGCCACATCATACCACATTGCTTTGCCAGAGATCGCAGGGGAACTCTGCTGATGTTGGGAGGGGCTGTTTCATAGGCTCCTCCCACATAGCCTGGAAATGTCAGCATTAGCAGAGCAGCGGGGGGGGGATACAGCAGCTACCATGCCACTAAGGTAGGTGTCCCCAACCTCTTTGCATCTTGGGACACTTTTGGAATTTTGAGAATATGGAGCAAATGCCCCAACAAAATGGCTGCTGTGGGGAATGAATTTAATCACAAAGCATTGAGAGGTTATATAAAGCATTAGGAGGTTCCAAAGCAAGCATCCTCCTGAGATGGTGCTCCCCAAAGTGATATCTCCTGGACTCTTCTGTACCTCCTGTACTATTGAAGTGGAAGGAGGTCAGGACTGGCTCTTCACTTTGGAGAAGAGATGTTTTGGGGGAGAAGCAACTGGGTACCATAAAATGTACTGGCTGAATAACACAAAGTGGAATTACAATAAAGATGTCTTGGTTTTACCTTCATGTGGTCTGTATTCACATTTCTCTTATCATTCTGGAATAATTTCAACATCCCCTTACTAGAAATTTGGATTTGTACAGCATCAAACAGAGTATTTATTAGGGACGGGCACAAATTTTGCCCTGTTCATGATTCGTGAACTGAAGTTAATGATGGGTCTACTGTCACGAACTTCCACTAACTTTTAAAGCAGTTTGAGGTGGTTCATGGATAGAACAGAAAGCAGGGGTTTAAAGGGACTCTGAGTCCCTTTAAATCCCTGCTTTCTGTTCCCCATGAAAGCCACAAGAACAACTGAGCAGTGGGGAGGCACTGCCAGGTTTGGTTTGGTTTGCGGTTCGGTTCATGGTTCGTCCATGAACCGACAGGAATCACATTTTTCTTGGTTGTGCACATCCCTAGTGTTTATAGTATTAAATAGCAATAGCTGCATATTTAATTTTTGGAATAAAATGTTCAATAAATAAAACAAAAAATTAGTAGCAAGGTCATATTCTGTGCACTCCCATTTAAAATTAGGTTTGTTTATCGTAGGCAGCTGAGTATATTTTGTGTTTAAATTATGTTTACTTTTCCCAATTTCAGTATATGTGCTGCTGAAGCGAGCACAAATTGTGTTTACTTTTGCGTTTATATAAGTTGCCTTATGAATAATTTGAATGGAAAGGTAGCATATGCATATTTAATTGCATCTCACAGATCTGTTCTAATAATGGTAATGCCTTCTTCCGATGCAAGGTGTCTTTTGTCTGATGAAGAAGACCCTCTTGCATCAAGAGGAAAGAGCTATCATCAGTGAATGGTGTTAGCGAGATTCAGACTTATATCTGGCCAAACTGACCAGTTTTTCTGCAGTTGGGTTGTTTATTTTTATCCTTTAGACCCAGTAATTTGGCTCTCTACAAGGCTTTAAAGTCAAAAATTAAAAATACAATAAACAGAAAAACTACAAAATAGGAAATATATGAGAGTTTAAGCCAAAATACTAGCTTTAAAAGGGGGGGAGGTATGCTGTTTTGGGCATTGTGTGTGTAAATGGGCTAGACTGTTTTTGAATGCAATATATTATTACTAATGATACCCCTGTGTCCTGCAAATACTTGCATCTTTCTTTTTTTAGGTCCAAAGTCCTACTTCATACCTCTACAGATTAGATGGATCTAAACCCAGTCATGCTGTGCCTATTTTTACAAAGGTATGGTTTCTCCTCTGAGATTCTCATAGAACGAATACAGGATCTAATAGCAAAAACATCTTTAGTACATGGATCACATAAAGATCATATTAAAAATTAATGCTGTTCCTTTTTTTAAGGAAAGTCTCTTTTATGTACTGGTTATTTTCTATTTCTTGTACTGTAAGAGACAGAGTTTATGTATTTTAGTGATTTTTTGTTTACTAATTAATCTTCTGTTCCTGGTTATAAAATCCTCATCATATGGGTAACAGTGAAGATGTATCCTCCTGGTTGTCTTATATGCCCCTGGAAGGTCT
>NW_015169191.1:510561-529189 GCF_001447785.1 Gekko japonicus | reverse complement strand
TATATCAAAGGAATCACTGATCAAATGGGGAAACTTATGAAAAAACACAACCTACAAACAGTATTCAGACCCACCAGAAAAATACAACAGACGCTACGATCGGCAAAAAACAGAAGAGACCCCCTCACTTCCGCAGGACTATACTGCATACCATGCAGTTGTGGACAGGTTTACATCGGGACCACACAGCGTAGCATTCAGACAAGAATAAAAGAACATGAAAGACACTGCAGACTTGGCCAACCTGAAAAATCAGCAGTGGCTGAACATAGCCTAATTCAAACAGGACACAGTATTTTGTTCCAAGACACTGAAAGGCTGGACAACACATCCAATTAGCATGTCAGATTACACATGGAAGCCATTGAAATTCATAAACATAAACACAATTTCAACTGGAAATAAGAGAGTTTAAAAATAAATAGGGCATGGTTACCTGTCCTGAAAAACACAAAAGGCTCTACATCTGACAATGGCACTACAGATAAGATTAGAATCCACATGCAAAAGAAACTCCTCAGGAAACAGGAAACCTCCTCAGGAAAGCTCCTCCATTAGCATGTTCACAGCCTGGGGAACTCCTACAAGATAATGACTCAGCTCTACCCCACCTTCCTGAGTAGATATAAATTACCTGCCTACCATTTTTCTTCTCACCTTGACACAGAGAGTACTTCATCTTTCTGTGCTATAGCTCTGAGGATGCCAGTCACAGCTACTGGCGAAACGTCAGGTCCTACAATGCCAAGACCACGGCCATACAACCCAGAAAACCTACAACAGCAAATGAATACTCTGCTCACATTCATGTTAGCATGTTTAAATGCCTTCCCTTCTGTGAATCTTTATGGCAAGTTTTTTGGTATCCCCTTTTCAGATAGATTTGTCAATGTAGTTCTGGCATTATCGATGCCATCTCACACATAATGGTGGACTATCCCTTGCTAAAAAGAGAGAGAGAGTGGTGGATACAGAGGTGGATTTCGGTGCACAATAACATCTCGCCAGATTCAGTTTCCCAAACCTGATTTTTGGCTGTGAACTATGATTGTACAGCAGCCATTGCAAAGCTTTTGACAGCTGCTGCTGCTTCTTCTAGGCATAAAGGCTTAAAGTTAAATTAAAAATCTTTAGAAGAAGTAAGTCATTATCATATGGTTTTGGGTTGTTCAAGACCTTGTGTCCATGAACAAAAAAAGGGAATAGAAAGAATACTCTGCTTTTGTTCCCTTCTAGGTGAATTGTTGGTATCTCATAGTAGTTTTCATTGTGTAGGCAACATGATCACCCCATCATGACTGCATCCCTATGGCAGCATATGCCCAGCTGGCAGAAAACCATGAATTAAAAGCATCTTATAGATGAGAAATGGAATATTTATGCATATAGCACAGTTCTAGTGCAGATTTTTCCTGCATTGCCATTACATAAAGCAAGAGTGAAGAACAGAATAACACTTAACAGAATGCTGACATCAGATGTTGCTGTCTAAATAAAATCCATATATTGCTTTTTTAGGAGCTGCAAAATGTGACAGCAACTGAAGGACAAGTAGTTGTGTTTGAGTGCAGAGTGAAGGGACCACCTCCCTTGCAAGTCAGTTGGTTTCGGCAAGGCACTGAAATTCAGGATTCCCCAGACTTCAGAGTTCTTCAAAAAAGTAAGAGGTGGAATAGTTCTGTTTTAAGTAGCCATGCAACATGAAAAATATTGTCTTGTTATACATTATTGTTTCATTTTTATTTTTGATTTTACATGCCTGTAATTTTAGTATCAAAAGCTGCATTCAAATGTCAAAATAAACCACAGATAATTTGCAATAAACTCTGCTTTGACTACCAGATGTCAGCAACCAGTCCTGGGCTGCTTCTACATTTCGATTCCCCATCCCACCCCTGCCACAGGGCAGTGGGAGGCCCTCACAGTATTTTGGAATATCCTGATGATGTCATGTCTCATCTGGCCCCCCTCAGTTTTGAACCAGATCAAAAATAAATCTCCTTTGATCCATCTCAGAGGGAAAACTTCAGGGGGGCTGCAGGTCCATCTGGATGCTCCATCCAGAGCCACTATGGGGAACGGCCAAGCTTAGCTGCACCTTCAGAACAGAAGAGCTAAGTTCTACATCTTCCTTCCCCACCCTGCATCTTCAGCTGTTTAAAGGGCTTTTTTCCTTTACCAGCTGAGCCTCATTGTAGCATTACCCTGCAACGCAACAGGAAATGTGCAAGTGTGATGGAGAAAACAGGCGCAGGAGCAGTGGGCGAGGGTTGGTGCCAGTGTATATGAACATCATGCCCACCTAACTTGCCTCTGCTGAGCGGGGTGTCCCAATTTTGCACCCTTATATGGAAAACTGTCCTAGTTTGTGCATAGATCCCAGTTTGCCTGTTTCTTGTCTCTTCTCCACATCCCAAAAGAAAGAACATCCTTCTTGTGCTGCCACCTCTGTGACCAGCTGGTGGTAAGGGGTGGTGGTGGTAGTTCTCAACAAAGTGTTGTTTGCAGATTTAGACTTCCCAGTATACCACAATTAGTAAAAAAAAACAGGGTTGAATCCCAGGAGACTGGCATAGCTGAGACTTACCCTAAAGCTAATCTTCTGGTGCTGCAATGTCACTTCCCGCTGTGTAACTGGAAGTGATGTCACCACATCATGGGATGCTCTAGAGTTTTGGATGAATCCCAGAGCCTCCAACAATGGGGTGATGTCGCATCTGGTTATGTAGCCAGAAGTGACACTGCTGCATTGGAAGACAGATTGCTCCCCCCTCCCCCCGTTGAGTGCTGTGAGGGATAGGGGAGTATTGGTGGGCAAATGGCAACCCTTATACGAACTGTGGCTAGTAAACCAGCAATAAAATCTTTCTGGAAATCCTGGTATAGGGGCCAACCAGTAAGCTCTGGTTTCCTGTATCATCCGCATTCAGAGAGCCCAACTAACTGGAGTTTGCTCAAACCCTGGCATATTGTGTTGTCTAAGTGCGGCCTAATAGTGCTACATTAAGACACACACTTAAAGTTTCTGAGAGTAACTGATTTCTGACACATTTTGTTCTTTGCTCTTTCCTTCTCCCTCCCCTGCTCTCTATTTGGATGATGTGATAAGCAGAGCCTCGATCTGCAGCTGAACCTGGTAAGCATCATGTGAAAGAACAATCTTTTTATTCACTCGCCCTTTGTGTTTGTACTGAAGCTAAACAGTGTAATGTTTCTGCAACGGACTGGTAATATGAAACCCCCTCCAAGGCAGTCTATTCTTTCTTACAGACTTCAGATCCTGCTATCCTGCACTTTACATCAGTCCCTTTATTAGTGGAACAGCAAATTCCATCCAGGCCAGTGTGGGTACACACACACACACCCCCGGTAAACCTTTTAAGCCCTCATTCTCTGAAATGGAGCAACTTGCAAGCTAATGAGGACAGACTGTATCCACAATTTTCCATCACTGAAACTCTACTGGCATGTTTTGATAGTACCAGACCACTAAATGCTAAATTTCCTCTTCTCAAATATGTATTATGTTAAATATAAGCAGAACCATCTTAAACAAAACAAACAACCATTACCAATTCAGAGTTATATTCATAGGGTAAAACATCCAGAATTAAGTGGGAAGGGGGCTGATTCTGCTTATGTTTTCTTCTTGTTTTTGTTAAGACCATCCTGCAGTTGTTTGATGGAGTTCTCTAAATATTCTATTGTAGGCATCTGAAGGTAGGTTCCCTCTTCTTAGGCTACTTCTGTGCTTCCAGTTTGGTGAGCAGCCTAGCCGCAAGGCTCTACTCATATGCCTCCTGCTGTCTTTCTGCTTGTACAAGTCAGTCAGTCCCTTATCTTTGGTTTCCAGCAATTCAATAACATAGCAGTAGTGATAAAGGACTAGTAAATGCTTGAATGCCTGGACAGTTTATAGCAATTGTTCATCTTCCCCACTATCTACCCCTGGGCATTTTCCTTAACAGTTTTGTAGTGCACACCCTAATTGTGATGGCCTGGCGGGAGCTGGTCCATGGGGTCGCGAAGAGGCAGACTCGACTCTGCGACTGAACAACAACAAAGATCACACCAGCATGCTAGGCGTACTGTTCTTATTCCATTTTCCTCCAGATAAAGAGCTGGATTCCCACCCAGTATTGTCAAACTGCTCTTTGTAGTGAAGTTCTGGTGGTAAGATGGTGGGGTGTTGTCAGGGAAAGGATCTGAGTGTTTGACTAGTTTATAAAGGCACAGAATGGATTGCAAAGTTTCAAAACCCCAGATCTTGAGGAGAGATTAGTACAGTAAAGTGGTATACTCTCAATTTTTTCTCCAGATGTGCTCAGCAGGCTGGGAGACAAAGCTGAAGAAAATGGATATTTGTATTTAGTCCCAGAAGACCTATCTGTGGAGTCTGCAGAGACTGTAACAGCAGATGTGATGTAACTCCAGCAATTCTAAGCAGATAGCTCAGTCACTGTGATGCAACTGTATTGTTTGCTGCCCAATGTAAACATGAAAAATGAGGGCAGAGATACCAACAGGTTCAGGGTATGAAGTGGGTAAACTGGCTCAATTCCCAGAGCCTGCCCTTTGAATAAGGGCGTTGAAAAGTTTTACGAAGCCATTAAAATGCAGAAGCTTGATGGAGTGTTACACTTCAAATAATTTGATTGTCTATGTTCCTTCCTAGAACATCTTCTTCCCAGGGTACATTTTTAATGTTATTGGTGTAATAAATAGAACAGGGAAGCAAAGAAGAGAGCTTTTATCTCTTCATCTGCTAATCTTTGACAGTCAGCAAAAATATTCTCAGGTGGCCATTCACTACATGCTAACAGATCGGACATGGTTGGCTCAGGAAAAGAAAAAATAGCTGTTCTTTCTGGATTCAGGCACCTGAACATTTATGAAACAGGTTTTTCTTGTCACCGCTAAGTTGTATCTGCCTAATGTGTTTTACACTCCTTTTTCTGTCTAGACGGAAATCAGCCTGCATCACTAATCTCTTCAGACTGTTTTGACAATTAATAGCCAGTCGAATTACTTAAGGCCAGCGTCACAGTTTGTCAAATTACCTGCTCAGTACCACGTTATTTTGACATTTTGACTTTATGCTGATTGACTTCTTCAAAGAACAGCCTGTTTAGGAAGGAGGAAAGAAACCGGTAGAATCATTTGCCAGTTGTTGATGCTTTGGCCATTACTCAGCTGTCTGGAAGCAGCCACAAAGTATATTGAATTTCTTTAAAACAATTATCTTCTGGTACGTAAAAATACTAAAGGCAGGATTGCCGGGGGAGAGGGGGGCCTTGATTCATGCTGTTCTTATTGGAAAGACATAGACACCCCTTATGAACGTTATCAGTCTTACAGGGCAGTCCTAAACGGGATTACACCCTGGATGTAAGAGAGTGTAACTCTGTTTGGGCTTACACTCTTAAAGGGACATTGTAGACCATGTTTAGTTATTCTTGTTCAAGCTGTGTTCTAGTCCTTTAGCTGTACAACAGAGCTCCAAGCCAGAGGAACCTGCCTCAGATGCAAAGCCTTTTCTTCATAATGTCAGTAACCTGAGGCCTTTTTCCTCACATGAACTTGTGGCATGATGAGAATCACTGCCAGTGCAGTGCCTTGTGTCAGTGTGAAGGTAACATCAGAAACTGTTGAGCCACACGGGGAGCAGTCCCAGCAACAGCTCCTCCCCATGTCAGCACTCTCCTAGCATCTTGGAAAGCAGATATTAGTATAGGGAGAGGGGGAGGAGAAGGTCACACGGGAGGGGGAAGGGGCTCCTTCTACACGGCCTGGCATTCTAACACAATCTTCACATGGTAGGAAGAGCTGTGCCAGGGGGACTCAGATGTTGCAAGGATAGCACAGGAAGGAGATTACAGTCGGAAGTGTAACCTTTGGATGACTGTGTATGCGGAGAGTGGGCCTAATTCCAGAACAGTATAAACTAGTGACAAAGCATGGAAGTCTTATCACAGAACTCTGGGAAAGGAATTGTACCAACTTTGTGTGGTTCAAAAAGCAACAGGATCTAGAGGCCAGGGGTGAATCTGTTCCTTTGCTTAACTGAGCAGAACTCTGAGGAAAGCTAATAATAATGATGATAATAATGATGATGATGATGATAATAATAATGATAATAATTTTCAAGTATTGAGGTGGAAGACGATGAACCATTAACCAGAACCTTTATTCAACATTGCTTCAGGACTTCAACAACTATGCTTGCAGTTTCTCTATATTTATACCATTGCATCGTAAAACAACAGCACTGTAACTCTGTGCCATAGGCTTGATTGGCCCTAAGCGGAGCCATGTGATTGGTTGCTTTCAGTTGGCTTTTAGGTCCAACGAACAATCTTTATTCTTAACCAATAGTAATGCAAAGATTACGATACCATATTCAACACAATAACTCAGAACATAACAATAATGATGATGATGATAATAATGATGATAATAGTAATAATAATGATAATAATAGCAACATTAGATTAGTAAGGACAAAGAATCCTCTCTCACTGTGTCTTCTGGTTTTACTATACTTTTATCTTTTTTTGTCTTCTTCTGCAGCACCAAAATACTTACAATATGTTGAACTCTATAAGGAATGGTTACTTTGGGCCCTTTTGCTTCTCCATTGCCAGTTACTCTTTGGCATCTTCAGTTAGCTTCTCTAGATTTTTTTGACCTCTCTTCCATGCACAATCTCACCCATAACCCTGGGTTTTTCCTTTAGGAAGGGGAACAATTCAACAGATGGATGAAGCTGAAGAACAAGTTATTTTTTTGCCAGATAAGGAAACTGAAGTACAAAATATAGCTTGGAGAGCTGATCCAGCATTTACGGAGGGAGGGAAAGCAGGGTAGGAAATAGGCAGCTACAGAAGACGTTTGGGAACACCTATAGTAAATCTTTGAAGCAGCAAACTTATTCTTCCATGATAAACAGAAATATTAACAGTTACTTTGCGTTTATCCCCTGATTTCCACATGCATTTTTGTGCCTTTCGTATTCACCTTGTATTTGGGTTTGGATTCGTTTTTCCAATGGCTTTTTCCATCTGTTTTGAGACTACTTTTACCTCAATGTTTTTCTGGAAGCTGGTTTTGAGTTGATTTTTTTCCTAGTGCATAATGTTTATATTAGTTCTCTTTGTCCCGCCAGCTCCCACCCATCTCTAGCCCACTTTTCAATTATTGGACTATTGTCATTAAACCACTCCCTCTCCTGCCCACTGTTCTGATCTATCAGGCTTGTTATTGTCTCAAGAGCCAGTCCAGCCTGAACAAGTGGTGGCAGCCTGCTGAAGACTGACAATTCATCAGTCTGACGCAGCCATGATTTACATAATCCAATAGCCAGTGCAGGCAGCTGTGCATGCAACAGAATTCCAAGGGCTCTAAGTTCATTGGGTAAATTGTCCCTTGCTCCCTTGCTCACCTTAAACCATTGGGATAATAGACTGTGAAGAGCTGGGGAGTGAAAGGGAAATGGAGTATACATATCTGTTCAGTTGTGCGAAGCATTGGAAAGGGTCAAAAGCAAAATTAATTTTCATCTAAACCAGTTAAGCTGGCCCTCAATGCAGTGGGAAGTCCGCATGGCTAGCTGAAGACTGACAGCTGCCATGAAAAGATAGTTGGAATAGGATACTGGAAGTCAGTGAGCTTTTGAAAAAATATTTTTAAATCCCCATTAAGAAACAAAGGCACAAATAAAAATGAAATCCAAGTTTCCTGCAAAGAAATTGATTTCAGAATTAGGAAATATGAGAATTTTTCTCTGCAAAAGTTTCTGCCATTTAGTTCAGCTCATTTAGTTTAGCTCATGAGACCTTTCTGTTACTCGAAACACTGTCAAATTAGTCAGTGAAATGTATCCTCTGAAGCTAGCAGTGCCGTCTTTCAAGTGGATAGGACATGGTGAAAATGTCCATTAAAAGTTCTTGTGCATCTTCCTTCCAGAGCTGCATGAGCTGTATCCATAAATTGAACTCATGCATCTCATTAACCCACCAGATGTTACACTGGCAGTACAAAAACAGGATCTGCAGGGTGCTCTTCACAGTTTTCCAATGAGACAATCCCATACAGCTGTGGGAAATTTGTGCATGAAGCAACCACATAGGCTCGGAAGGTTGGGTCTCTCCAACATAATAAGCACCCTCATTCCCAACAGTTGCTGATCAGGTTGTGAAAACCCACACAAGCTGCCCTGCCTAGGTGGTGAAGTATCTGTGGGTCAGTGGTGGAGCATTTGCTTTGTATTTATTTATTTATACATTTGATTTCTAAACCGCTCTCCCCCATACTTGGGGCTCAGGGTGGTGTACAACATTCAAAGAGATACAATCAGAAGGTCTCAGGTTCAACCATCAAAGAACTGATAGTAGATAATGTGAATGCCTGAGATTCTTGAGAGCCATTGCTTGTCTGAGGTCCCTGCCACACGGGACGGCTGAAACGCGGCTAATCAGAGCCGCACCAAACTTGAGACGCCGCGGCGGGATCCCACGGATCCCCTCAGCCGCGGCGCATGTAGGTGGTGTTTTTTTGCTGCGCGGTATCGGCGTTTGGGATGGAACAGGGACGGGCAGGCAACGATTCCCAGATGTTGCTGTGGGATCGTGCCCGTTTGCTCCGCCCCCGTTCCGTCCCCCTCCTGGCCTAAAACGCCTCGTATGAACAGGGCCTGAGTAGAGAATACTGACCTTGATATACCAATAGCTTAACTCAGAAAAAGAAAGTTTCATGTACTCACATGCAGCTTCAGTCCAACTTCATGTACCTGTTAAATCTACATCTTGGTTCTTTGTATTACCACAGAAATAGGATTGCCGCCAAAATGGCAGTATTCTTACTCAGTCCTCCTCTGTTTGAAATACCACCTACCTGTGACCTAACAAGTCATGTATTTCCTCACCCCTGCCAGTAGAAGCCAATAATATGAGTTTGATTGGGGAAATGCACAGCTTAATGATACAGAATGTGCTGCAGGTGTAAAAGTAGTAGGGGGCAGGCTTGCATACAGAGGGACACGGTTTTTTTTGGAAGCAACCCTGTTTTTCAGGCAGCCTATAATTCTGCCCTTAATCTCAAGTGAATGTCTCCTCAAAATCAAGCTATTACTGCAGTGTGGGTGGGTGAATGGTAAAATTCACCCATAATTACTCAGATTGCTTAATATGAAGTGTCAGCAAGTTTTTAAAAACTTCTATTATGGAATTTTAAATACATGTAAAAGTTTTCACAAGAGTGACTTGATACCATCTATTGTTCTAGTTTGGTCTTTTCTGTGTCTCTGTGGAAACTGGGTTGTCTCAGGTTTCTCACAGAAGTCCTGTTTTTGTTTTTCTGCCTAAAACCTTTTTTCTTCTCTACAACCTAAATTTCCACTCCGTCACTGCTATTCATTGTGTTAATTATTATTAAATACATTTTTATCCTATTGGCCCTTCAAGGAGCTCTGGTTGGCAAACATGGTACCTCCACATTTATCCTCAAAAATCCTGTGAGGTAGATTAGACTAACAGTTAATGACTGACCCAAGGTCACCCAAATAGCTTTGTAGCTCAGTGGGGATTTGAACCAGATCTTCACAGTTTTAATACTATACTACATTGGCTCTGGACCTTATACTTCTTTACTATAGGCAAAGGACCAAGGCTGAATGTAGAACTCAAGTTTTTCCATATGTCAAAATCGCAACATAATTAGTGGGTTTGAGTTACAGTAGCATTGACCACTTAATTATGTTAAAATAGCTCAGTGAAATTGTTTGCTTCCTACACTTATTTTTGCATCAAAAGGGAAGGCAAAGCTGAAAATAAAATCTGTGGTATTATCATACTTCTGGTATGATGCATTTACATCCCAGTGTATGCATGTTTACTTCTGAATGTCCTGTTAAGTTCAGTGGATCTTCTTCACTTTGGTTGCTTCCATGGAGCAGTTTGGTCTGGTCTGGCCTGGCATTCAAAACTGGAGCAAAGCTAACTTTTTTTCCAGTATCATATTTTTTTCAGTATTCACATGACTACATCCCTTGATTTTCCACAATTCAGGTTCTCCCCAGCTTCACTCTGATCTTTTCCAAACCTAGTTTGATATGATCTTTTGGGAAAGATCACAGTTAAAGCATGTTTGCACATTGTGGGGACAGTAAGGTATGCATTTCTGCAAGTCCTCCCCACATGAGAGCTATATTCCATGACCCGCTGCAGCCATCGTTCTCTCCCAGTAAGAGGACCTCTTTCTTTTTTACAAAAAAATCATTTAATTGCTATAGTGATTTAGCAATGACAGATTTCTTTTAACCTCCCCCCCCCCCGCAATAAAAGCCCTCCAGTTGTGTGGAGGGGAATGGTCACAGCAGTGGGCAGAGTCAAGCAAGCTGCAGGGAAAAATTCCACGTGGATGTTCCATTGCTCCTGCAAATTTGCATTAGCAATGGAACATCTGCATAGCAGTCTCCCCAGCAGTTTTCCCAGTGTTTGCAGGAATAATGAGAACTGCATAGGCAGTTGTCACTAAATGGAAGTGGCTCTAGATGCTGTCACAGACCTTTGTCTTTAAAGCAAAATGGGTAAGCATAAAAATGCCCAAGGTTCATTCCCAGGATAATCTATGTGTTCAGGCAAAGTGTGAGCCAGCCCCAATACAACACAATGTTCTTGTTAACTAAATGAACTGACACATTAATCCACAAGCTTTCTCTTTCTTTTTGTGATACTTAAGATTTAATTTTTCCCAAACTAACAATGGTCTTCTGTTGTGACCTTCTTGGTCAGATTAGGGTGGTTACAGAACATAAAGAGGGTTTCAGTGGCTGCCACCCAACTGTGGAGCTCATTTCCCTTGGAGAATCACCAACACTTAAATCATCTTTTGAAAGTATGAGACCCTTTCTAAAAAAACAAAAAAGGGGGGTGGTTGAGAACAAGCTGGCACAAGTTGGGCTTCTGGGTGCCAATAATGCTTTTGTCTGGTTTAAATTTGATTTTACTGAAGTCTTCTCATAGCTTCTCTGTTACTTTATGGTTTTATGCTGTGGACTTCCAGGTCAGAGTGAGCAAGCATTTAAAATAAGCAAACCACAGATTGTACATGTTTCTTGTACAAATAACAATTAGCAAATTAATAAGTTGGTATCACGTAACTTGATTGCTATTGAATAAAGGTTGAAATCCTGTGCCTAGTTGTTGTTCAGTTGCACAGTCAAGTCCAACTCTTCATGACCCCATAGACAACATCATGCCAGGCCCTCCTGTCTTCCACCGTCCTCCGGAGATTTCTCCATTTCATGTTCATTGCATTGATAAGACTGTCTAACCATCTCATCCTTTGCCATCCCTTTCTTCTTTTACTTTCAATCATTACCAGCATGAGGGTCTTCTCCAATGAGTGCTCCCTTCTCATTTGGTGGCCAAAGTATTTGAGTTTCATCTTCAGTATCTGGCTTTCCAGGTAAAAGTCAGGGTTGATTTCTTTTAGCATGGACTGATTTGATCTCCTTGTATTCCAAGGGACTCTCAAGAGTTTTCTCCAGCACCATAATTTGAAAGCATCTATTCTTTGGCACTTGGCCTTCTTTATGGTTCAACTCTCGCAGCCATACATTACTACTGGGAATACCATCGCTTTGACTATACGGACTTTTGTTGGAAGGGTGATGTCTCTACTGTCTAGGTTTGCCATAGCTTTCCTCCCAAGGAGCAGGCGTTTTTTCATTTCATGGCTGCAGTCACCATCTGCAGTGATCTTGGATCCCAGGAATGTGAATCTGTCACTGCTTCCATGACTTCCCCTTCTATTTGCCAAGGAGTGATGGGGCCGGATGCTATGATCTCAGTTTTTTGATGTTGAGTTTCAAGCCAACCTTTGTGCTCTCCACTTTCATTCTTAGCAAGAGGCTCTTGAGGTCCTCTTCACTTTCTGCCATTAGAGTGTTATCGTCTGCATGTCTGAGATTGTTGATGTTTTTCCCGGCAATCTTAATTCCAGTTTGTGGTTCATCCAGGCCTGCATTTCGCATGCTGTACTCTGCATATAAATGAAATAAGCAGAGTGACAATATACATCCTTGCCATACTCCTTTTCCTATTCTAATCAGTTGTTCCATATCCGGTACTAACTGTCACTTCTTGACCCTTATACAAGTTTCTCAGGAGACATATGAGGTGGTCGGGTACTCCCATCTCTTTAAGGACTTGTCTAGTTACACAGGCTAAAGTCTGAGAATCAAACTGGGTTTCTCAAGAATATGGGTAAACAGAGAAAGTGAGGGCTAGGGGAAGGCTGAAGGAAGTGGGGCAGGAGCTGCCACAGATGCAGTGAGTAGGATTCTGGAGATGGTCCAAAAGAAGTCATGAGGGGAGAAAGAAATGTAAGAAAAGAGAAGAGCAATTCCAAGCTGGCAGACAGAACCAAAAGAGGAGGAGGAGGAGGAGAAGATTGGATTTATACCCCGCCCTTCACTCGGAGTCTCCAAGGGGCTTACAGTCTCCTTCCCTTCCTCTCCCCACAACAGACACCCTGTGAGGTAGTTGGGCCTGAGAGAGCTCTGAGAGAACTGCTCTTGAGAGAACAGCACTGACAGAACTGTGACTGACCCACCCAGCTGGCTGCATGTGGAGGAGTGGGGAATCAAACCCGGTTCTCCAGATTAGAGGCCCCTGCTCTTAACCACTACAGCAAACTGGCACTAAGTCCTAGGAGCTAGAAGCCACAGGTCAGGGCCAGGGCCAGCCCCAGGTTTTTTTCCCACTAGGCAAGGATACCTTCTGGCGCCCCCACCCCCGTGCACCCACCAATTTCTGGTACACACACCCCAGGGGTGGCAAGCAGAGAAAGCCGGTCTGGTGCTTTAAACAGGGCTCTTTGCTGGATTTCTGACTTTTGCAAGTCAGCCCCGTTGAACACGGGGGGGGGGCTGATTTCTGAGTAGATGTGCCTCGTACGGGGCTGTGTGCCCGGCTAGTTGGAATCACCCTCGGTGGAACCCAGCCAGTCCATGGTGGGAAATGACCCCAATGCATTGGGAGGGACTCCTGTGTCTCCAGGCCGGGGGTGGGAGGGGGGAGCTAACGCACCATCCATTCCAAGGTGCTTGGCTGCCCGAACGCTCCCTTGGACGCCTGGATGGCGCTCCACTGGGCCAGGGACTCCTGCTGCCAGCTGGGCCAAGGGTTGCGACCCCTCCCCATGGGATGGAAGGAGCGGCAAAAATCTCGCTTCTGCGGCCTGGAGCTTCATCCCATGGAACTGTGGCGCCGGGACTCGGGAGCCGCTGTTGCCTCCTCCCCTTCGGAAAGCCTTTTGCCGGCAGGCGCACCCGGGAAAGCACCTCTCTCTACGCCTCTCTCTCTCTCCAGCACTGGGTTGTGTTGTAGGGGATAAAAAGGAGCGGGGCAGAGACCGAGGTAGGCTGCCCTGAGCTCCGGGGACCGATGGCGGAAGACGGGAAATACAGATCATCGCTTTTGGCGGGGGTGGGGCGGCAGGCCGGGTGGCGCCCTTCTATGAGGTGGCAGCGTGGCACCACTAGGCAAATGTCTAAAATTTTCTATGGGTGGGCCGACTTTGGTCAGGACACAGCTAGAGTTGTTTAACTTTTCTAAATGGCACTTGCAGGGTGTGGTTCCAGTGGCAACACAGGGCAAAAGGTGGTTCAGCCCTTTTCCCACAAGAGAGTGTGTTTTCCCATCTGAGTGAATAGAATCATATGAATCTTTCTAGGGTGGGTATTCAACAAATGGGGCACCATTGCTGAAAAGGTCCTTGCTCTGATTAACATATTGATTATCAGACAGATTAATACCAGGTAAGCAGCCCCTTGCACAATACATTGTCACTATCAGCCTATTTGTTGGCTTGGCTATTACTGTTTATGTTCTGCTGTCTCTCTCCAGGAGAGTTGCAGCTGGCACGCTGCTCAGTGGAATCTGAAAACGTACTTCATAATGCAGATATTATCCGAGCTGCCCAGAAAAAGGGACAGGTCTAACAGCACCATTAAACCATGAACCTGTTTTTTTAAGTGCAACCCCATCCAGGGTAGGTTGTGTACAGCCTCCCACTAACATGGAATCATTTCCTTGTTGAACCTCTATCTTGTCCAGATTGAGCTTCAAGTTGTTAGCCCTCATGTCTCTCATTATTGATTTCAGAAACTGGAGACAAATGTAACTAGGTATCATCAGGACTCTGATGACACCTCACTCCATGGATTCATGTAGATGTTGAACAGCCTAGAGGACAGGTTACAGCCCTATGGAACGTCATAGCACAGGAGGCCTGCTGCTGGATTGCTCCCCCCAAACCACTTCTTGGCCTTTGTCTCCTAGGCAGCAGCAGAGTAACCAGGCAAGTGGTCCAGCAGGTCAGTGTGGTAAACGATGTCAGAGGCTGCCGAGGAGTGCAGAACTAGCAGGGCCAATTTACAACCTGAGTATTTTGCTGGTTCGGTAACAAAATACATAATTTGATTTACGCAGAAAGAGAATTTATCCAGCTAACTCCACTAAATGACAGTGAATAAAGTAATCAATTGTCTCAAACATTCTGAGAACTCTGCCTAGCGGGGGGGGGGAGAGGGCTTGTCCAGGGCCGGCCCCAGCTTATTTTGCACCCTAGGCGAGGATCCCTTCTGGCGCCCCCCCCCCCATGCCTGCCATTTTTCAAAAATAAATGCATTTTAGGAAGAATGAAAAACACAAATAATCAAGAAACCCTCAGAGTACGGGGCTGGGTGCAGTTTGGCACCCCTAAGGGCCAGCCTGCTCTAGGCGATCGCCTAGTTCGCCTAGTGAGTGAGCCGGCCCTGGTCTTGCCTATTAATTGTCTGGCAGGATTGTTCCCTAGTCATCATCTAGAGCAGATTAAGATCTGTGTGCTACAGGAATACCAGCCCACATTTTTGTCACGTTCCACAGACTGCTTACTGCTGCCAACAGAAACTGTTCTACTGTCTGAAAGGGAGAAAAATCCTGTCATGGACCTTTTAATTGGTCCTTCATTTACAGACTGTCTCCAGCACAGGAAGTCTCTGCATGTGTTTTAATACATGATGGTTTTTCAAAAAAAGAAAAACAGTTTAACTTAATTAAAACAACAATCCACTGCCACCTAGTATAACATGAAGAACTGCTTCCTAGATATAATCATTTAAGGAGGAGAAAGGCAATGCTAGTTCATTATGCATGGTTGCATTTGTTTTTTAACGTACACATTCAAGTAGTGAGATTAGACACAAAAGGTTTGCAGCCTTTTGTGCCTTAGAATTAGACAAAAGTGATTACATTACAGCAGGGCTTTTTTTGTAGAAAAAGCCCAGCAGGAACATTAGCATATTTAAACTGCCTTCCCTTGGCTTGCCTGAGCACCCCGCAGCTGCGGGGACTCCCTGGCAAGCCAGCCCTTGGAGGGGAGGGGAAGGCACGGGGAGGCATTTAAATGCCTCCCCAATCCTTCCAGGGCCCCCCGGCCCGCCCGCCTCGGAGTCGCCGGAAGGGGTCACTCTCCTGGCCTTCCCCTCTGTAGCCACGCATGCAGAGGTTTTGGCTGTAGTGGGCGTGGCCAACTCTGAAGCCAGCCGGAACTCCGTTCCTGTGCGTTCCTGCCCAAAAATAGCCCTGCATTACAGTTTCCAAACCATCCAGCTTCTGAATAAATTCAGTCTTGAAGAGGCTTCTCAACAAGCAGAAGATCACACCCACTTTGTCCACAGCATTCATTTATCTGGACTAATACCCCCACATGGCTCCAGAGTGCCAAGGAGTGGGGAGTGGGCTGTGACATAAAGATGCCTTGGAATAATGGAGGGGAGGGGCAGGGGAAGGTCCGTCTTTTAACATCCTCCTGGTTTTGGCTACAAGAAGATGGCCAATATAGAGTAATCATAAAGCAATTTGGAGTAGGCGCACTTAGATTTTGAAGGCAATTTCCTCTTGTTTGAGTAATCTAGGTTTCCAGCCTCCAGGTAGGACCTGGAGAACTGCCAGAATTAGATCCTCAGACTACAGAGATCCACTCCCCTGGGGAAAATGGCACCTTCAGAGGGTGGGTTCTGTGGCATCCTATCCCTGCTGAGCTCTCTTCCACTCCGCCCTTCTCAGGGTCTGTCCTGAAATATCCTGGAATTTCCCAGCCCAGAGCTGGCAAGCCTACTTTGCACCTTTTTTGCTGTACATATAAAATATGAGTGGCGCAGACCCTGTGCTGTAGACACTGGTAGCATTCAGGTGTGGTTACCCAGGAGCCTGGACTGGCTTCCTTACAGGTGAGCCCAGGTCTGGTCTGCATGATGTCTGTAATTTTGAAGGCCAAATTTTGTTCATTCAACTTGAAGCCAAATTTCTCAGTTTAAAGGAAGGGCAAGCCAACATTTAAAAAAGCTGAATAGTATCAAATAATGAGAGGGAAAACCCACAATAAAAGGGCTGGCGGGACTTTCATTATAGTCAAGGCACTTGATTTTATTTGAAAGAGTTCCATAATCCTGCCCTAGAGATGTTGTGCTCTGCTATTTCAATGTTTATTTTAAATGTGAAAATATGGACTTCCTGTGAATCCTGTTTTGTATGCAGAATGTCTTAGCAACATCATACCTTGAATGTCAGATAGTGTAATGGCATATCTGGATCTTTCTTTTTCCATGTTAAATACTGTCACCAGCACTGAAGCGACAGGCTCTGCCTTATGTTTACGACTAACTGCAGAACTGCAACTCTCTGCCTGCACAAAGGTCTCTGAATAACTCAGTCAAAAAATCATGTCTGTGTGCAAGTTTATTGCATTGTAAGGTCTGAGACTGAAGGGAGTGACCCAACGTATTTACATTCAACACTTAGCCCTGCTGTATCTTGCAAGTAATGTATGGCCTATGCTGGGTAGCATGTTGTTGTTGTTCAGTCACACAGTCCGACTCTTCGCAACTCCATGGACCACATCACACCAGGTCCTCCTGTCTTCCACCGTCCTCCAGAGTTTGCTCAACTTCATGTGCATTGCATCGATAACACTGTCTAACCATCTCATCCTTTGCCGTCCCCTTCTTCTTTTACCTTCAGTCTTTCCCAGCATCAGGGTCTTCTCCAGTTCAATCTTTCCCAGCATCAGGGTCTTCTCCAGTGAGTGCTCCCTTCTCATTTGGTGGCCAAAGTATTTGAGCTTCAGCTTCAGTATCTGGCCTTTCAGGGAACAGTCAGGGTTGATTTCTTTTAGGATTGACTGATTTGATCTCCTTACAGTCCAGGAGACTCTCAAGAGTCTTCTCCAGCACCATAATTCAAAAGCATCTATTCTTCAGCACTCGGCCTTCCTTATGGTCCAACACTCATAGCCATACATTACTACTGGGAATACCATTGCTTTGACCATATGGACTTTTGTTAGCAGGGTGATGTCTCTACATTTTACTATGCTGTCTAGGTTTGCCATAGCTTTCCTCCCAAGGAGCAGGCGTCTTTTAATTTCATGTTCATTTTAAATGACTTTTTGCCTTTGGCAAATTTGGCTGCCAGGTTTGTTTTATCAAGGAGGAAGAGATCTTTGGGAAAGAGGAAGCAATTTTTCCCCCTTGCCATTTTCTTGGGGGGCGGGGGAGACACAGTTGAGCTGCTTTTTTCTTTTTTTAATTTTTTTATTTTCTGACTACAAAAACACTACAAACACTAACACTAACCTAAAATAAGCTATACAAGGATCATATATAATGATTAGTTGCATATTTAGCTTAAGCTCTCTCTATAAAGAAATAGTTTTTGGAATATAGCTAATTTCTACTGCTTCTATTACAGACTGGTAAATATATAACTGAATCAAGTAAATACAAACAATAAGACTTTTAGGCTTATACAATTCTATTAAATCTGTTTCTTCCCTTTATTTTTCTTCTTTTCATATTTCCATTTGACTTTCAGGACTTTTGGGGCTGACACCCCTAATTCTGATACAGAGTCTTCTTCTGGGTTACTAATCGCTATTGATTCTGAATCTCCCGTCCCATGTGTGCTGCTTTTTTCTTCGATATCTTGTTCCTCTGCTGTATCTTTTTTGTTCGCTGGTTTTTGTTGCTGTTCCAAGAACATCTTCTCTTTTAAAACAGAGTCTATCTTTTCTTTTTTATCTTTGTAGTTGAAGACCAGTCGTTCGGGTATTATCCATCTGTAGGGGATGGAGTTTTTATGCAAAAAACGGTTAAATGTTTGTATTGAATCCTCTTCTTTCTTATTTCAAATAGAATGTCTTTTAAGATTCTGATTTCTTTGTCTTTGATTTTTAAGGTAGTCCCATTTGTGGCCTTGAGCACCATGTCTCTTCTTGACCTTTTAGAGAATCTCGCCACTATCTCCCCAAACAGGCTCTTTTTCTTAATAAATTCTGGATATGTCTGGTAGACCAAATCCAGATCGCTTTGCAATGTGTCCACCATTAAACCTGTCATTGGGGCCAATGCTTCACTTAATATTTCTTTCAGATTCTCATCTTGCTGTTCAGGAACACCTTGAAATCTCAGAACATACGCTGATTTTCCATTTGTAGTCTTAAAAGTTGGTCTTTATCAGAGGATCTTTGTTTTTCCATCACCTCCAGTCTTTGATTAGTCTCTTTTGTTTTGGCTTCAACC
>NW_015169191.1:499673-509986 GCF_001447785.1 Gekko japonicus | reverse complement strand
AAAAGAGTTCGCTTAAAAATGTATGGGGAGCCAGCTCCCTCCCCCTCCATCAATGCCATTCAGGGCTTCAGATATACGCTTTGCCAAATAGCCAGTCAAAAAGGAATTAGCACTCACGCTTCATTCCACGCCTGCTGCAGAGGTAGGAAGAGCTTTATTTTCATTGGATCACTTGTTCGCTCACCCAGTGTATGCCTCTTGGTGCCATAATGGCGCTGCAGCAATGGGACCTATCGGAGCTCAGAGGTGCCTCAATCTCTTGGCCGCAGTCTCAGGAGAGGCAACCTCCAGCACCCCAGACTGGGAGTCCCCTACAAGGACTCAAAAAAAGCTTGTGTCGAGGGCTGACTTTCAATAGATTGTAGTGAGGGAGCGGCTCTGCTACGTACGAAATCCCGACCAAGAATCAGGTTGTCTACGAATGATTTCGCACCGGGTTCCCCACGAACGTGCTGTGCATTCGGGCAAGAGGCGGCCCCCTTCCAGCCGTGCTCCAGATCTCAGGGCGGACAGCTCTCTGCACCGGGGGCCCCCGGGGAGGGGGTCCGGCTATCTGAGGCCAACCGAGGCTCCTCGGCACTGTGGTATCATTACACCTAGGGGGGATTCTGACTTAGAGGAGTTCAGTCATAATCCCACAGATGGTAGCTTTGTCCCATTGGCTCCTCAGCCAAGCACCAAATGTCTGAACCTGCAGTTCCTCTCATACTGAGCAGGATTACTATGGCAACAACACATCATCAGTAGGGTAAAACTAACCTATCTCATGACAGTCTAATCCCAGCTCACGTTCCCTATTAGTGGGTGAACAATCCAACGCTTGGTGAATTCTGCTTCACAATGATAGGAAGAGCCGACATCGAAGGATCAAAAAGCGACGTCACTATGAACGCTTGGCTGCCACAAGGCAGTTATCCCTGTGGTAACTTTTCTGACACCTCCTGCTTAAAACCCAAAAAGTCAGAAGGATCATGAGGCCCTGCTTTCACAGTCTGTATTCATACTGAAAATCAAGATCAAGCGAGCTTTTGCCCTTCTGCTCCACAGGAGGTTTCCGTCCTCCCTGCTAGGGCCCGAAAGATGGTGAACTATGCCTGGGCAGGGCAAAGCCAGAGGAAAGTCTGGTGGAGGCCCGTAGTGGTCCCCTTACAAGGACTCCGGGGGGGTTCCGGATCAACCGGCTCCCCTCCCATCCGCCGTGTCACGGGCTGCTACTTTTGCAGCACCAAAGGAAGTCGCCGAAGCCGGAAGTCTACTGCTTTTTTCTTGGGGGATCGAGGGGTGGAAACCAGTAAGGTTTTCATTAAGGAGAGTAAAAGCAACTCAAGGATGGCTTTTTCCAATGAGAAAGCAGCAAGGAGGAAAGGATTAATAATTCTGTTTTCCTCCATGATAACACAATCCTGGCAGCCAAATTTTGCCAAAGGAAAAAAAACTGCCATTCGAAATAAACATGGGAGAAATTGTAGCACGTAGTTGAGCCATGAGTTACCAAACTTAGACCAGGTCCCTACTGCTTTGGGTCCATGGCCACTTTTGGAATCCTGACAGAGTGTGGTAGGTACAGCCACAAAATGGCTGCCATAAAATGGATGTTGCTGGTGGAGCTACACAGTTGTTGCCCCAGCTTACCATCAGTCACACAGAGAAAAACCTTGTGCTGTGGTGGCAGCTGCTGCCAAAGCAACATTTTAAAAAATCTGCACAGCCAATCAAATCTCCAGTGGCCAGTTAGAAGCATATAGGCATAAGTTGTATCCATTACACTGTTGGTCTATATAAGGATTTCTCTGTGGGTTGTGTTGAATGTTTAAAGTTTGAGAGTGGAGAGGAGATCTGGCCACACGCTACCAATAATTTCAAAACTTGACTATTGTAACACACCACTACATGGGGTTGCCCTCAAAGACCATTTAGAAAATGCAACTGGTGCTAAGTGTGGCAGCCCACCTAGTACTAGGAGCAGGTCACAAGGATCACATTATACCTACTTAGCAATCTTTGCTCTGGTTACTTATGGTTTCCATGTGCCATACAAGGTGCTGTTGATTATTTTTAAGGCCTTTCATGACCTGGAGCCCATATACCTGAAGGACTGCCTCTCTTGATATGATCTTGTGTAGAAACTTTGCTAATCCCAACAATGTATTTTGGCTGTTCTGACATCTCCCCATAGGGGTACTTTCTGGTTTGGCCCAGTTTTCTGTGACTATGCCACAGAATAGCCTACCAGAGACAGTTAGAAGATCTACATCTCTCTTGCAGTTTCAGAAGGCTTGTAAAGCAGAACTCTGTTTGGATCCTCAAAACATTTGCTTCATACTCTCTGTTGGACTTTGTTCTTAAGTTTTTCTCTATTGGTTGTTCTAATTCTGTTGGTCTTACAGATATGTTATGCTGTACTGATTTGATGTTATTAGTCACCTTGGTCTCAGTTACCTGGGGGAAAGGTAGCTGGATAAATGTTGTAAATAAACACATAAAAATCATACTTCCAATGTGCATACATATTGTCTCATGCACAACACGGGGATTTACACATCCTTCCCACATTGAGAAGTTTGTTATCTGGGGTTGACACATATTGCCGTATTATGTACCTTCTGAAATGGCTTTGTTTTATATTGCAGACTGAATGTTGTGTTCAGTCACACAGCTCACCTGTTTGCTGCTTATTTCCCATTTTTAGAGGAGATATGTACTCTGGTAATTGCAGAGACCTTTCCTGAAGATGCAGGAACCTTCACATGTACAGCAAGAAATGATTATGGATCAGTGACAAGCAGTGCAAAACTGATTGTGCTATCAGGTATTCAGCAGTGTTGACATGATGTTTAATGTGTATAAAACTTGTGATGTCTTCTGGCTGTTCTTGCACACAGCTGCAGAAATGTAGTGAGATGGCTTGTTTCCCCTCCAGGTTCAATCTTCTGTTTAGTCTTTCCACATTCTCCATTGTTGACTGATTACTCTTTGTCTGGGTAGAAAGAATGTGTACTGTTGCCATGAAGAAGAGGCTTCTACATTATTTTAAATTGTAGGCTATAAGAAAGGAAATCATTTTTATCTCTCTAAAGGCAACTGCTAACTGAGGATCAAGTATTGTCAAACATCTGCAACTGAGATACGGTTGCCCTGAGCAGCTACCTGATCTCTATTTCAATATGATGACCTGTTGTAAAGATGCAGTTTGCATAAGAAAATGTTGTGCTGTTGTGGGATTGTCATAGCCGCAAAGCCTCAGTAATGGAAACCTGAAGCTTCCTTAAACTAAGTCAGATCATTGGTCTCTTAAGATCAATATTGTCTGCTCTGACCAGCAACAGCTCTCCAGGGTTTCACACAGAGTTTCCTCCACATTACCCATTACCAGTCCTGTGATGACTGAACCATGGACCTTCTGCATGCAAAGCAGATGTTCTCTCCTGAGTCACAGTCCCTCCTCTAAAGTTGACCAGAGTCCCTTTAGGTTATTAGCAAACACAGAGAAAGAGAATCTTAAAATCTAACTATAAGGTGAGGTGACAAAGGCACATTTGGAGTATATATTATATATGTGATGCACAAAACTTTCTGTGCTGCTATGGAAGAAAAAACATATGCACCAGGGTAGTGTCTAATAGCCCTTTACTACAGATCCTTCTCCCTTCTACTTCCCCTCTCTTTATGCCTTCCTAAATTATTAAGACTTCAGGTAGCTTTCTTTTTAATATGATGGAGCACCCTTTAGGTGAGCTTAGAAGTGTTTAATTGACTGTGTCAACTAACCCTAAAGTTTGCCGGTTCCATCCTATGATGAAACTGCCCACTTACTAAATCACCCACTTATTAAAAGTATATATTGTGGACATTTAGCCTCCAAACAGACCATCTTGACTGATGATTGCTATTTAATAGTGGAAAATCTTAACTTTAAGGGTTTCTGCCCCTAAATTACACTTGGAGAGAAAGTTAAGCAGAGTTGGCCGCTTTTAACACCAAAATCCTAAGGCTAGGTGGCAGCAGAGACAAAATGGGGGGAGAGGGAAACTTCACTGACAAGTGAAAATGAAATCCTCATGCTAGCATAAAATGTGAAACAGAAACATATATTTGGAATAAGTTAGCAGTTCTCACGCATGAAGATGTTGAATGTCTGTGGTGAGTGCTAACAAAATTTTGATGCATATGGTTCAGTTGCTCAGCCAGTACTGAATGTGCATAAATCAATTACTGTTCTCCACTGGCAACAGTTTCTACCTACAACATGGACAATGGCAGTGAATAAATATTCATCAAGATGGTTACATCAGCTCCAATGATCACAAGAATTTGAGAAAGACAGTCCTTTTGGCAGAGTTGTCAGATATAACAAAATAAAATAGTGATGTCACCTTCCATTAACTGTATTTGAAAATAATTCAAACTGTCTGTTAGTAGTTATAGTACAACCTTATAGATGGGATTAATATCTTCTTTTTCCACTTCAGCTGGTTCTGAAAGCTCCATGCATGACTTGTCAATGAGGGAACAGAACAATGATGACTTCCACCATTTCCCACCTCCACCTTCGAGTCTTGAGATTAGTGCTGTTGAGCTTCCTCCAAAGAAGCACTCTGAGAGCCATCAGATGAACAACACTGAACGGAGACCGAGCATATCAGCCCTTCAACTGCAGCTCAACTCCACTGACAAGAAAACCAATGGTGTCCATCCCAGTCATGGAGTTAATGGGGTGTTTAATGGCAATGCCAAAACTGATATACCTGCTCCTCATCCAAGTGGCCTTCTTTCACCCACAAAAACACCACCACCTGTGCTTGCCAAGCCAAAACTGTGAGTACTTACCTTGTTTTGTGATTTGTGCAATACTGATTGGTTAAAAGTTTGCATAGCATGCCAGAATAATTGAATAACAGACAGAATGTGGATGCTCTTGGAGGCTGTTCAACACATGCTGATTTCCTTACAGGAGTGCACACAGTTATAGAAATAGCTTATTCCCACCATTGTTCCTGAGCGCATGTATATGAGCACGGAGCATCTATATGTATGATGTGAGAGGCTTCTGCCAGTTGAAGCATATGATGTGTGGCCCCATCTGAGGATACCTAAATCTGCATATCGGGGCCACACGGAACAGATTTTCCTATAAACTTGGGGGGACCCCCCAAGGTTCGAAGAAACATCTGAAACCTTACAAAATATATTGGGGGGATGAAATCCCCCCCATGTGAAAGAGCATTGGATGCGCACATGCAGACAGCGCACTTACCTTTATTCTGGAGAGCTGATGGTAGCAGACACAGGGAGCCCCTCTGAGCCCAGCTGTGGCAGTGGCAGAGCAGACACTGAGAGCTGTACCAGGAGCCACTCTGGGTCTGGCTGCAGTGACGCTGGAAGCCACACTGGACCCAGCCATAGTGGCAGACACTAGGAGCCACTCCAGGCATGAATGCAGCAGTGGATGTTGGGAGCCATTCCAGGCCCAGCTGCAGCTCCCAGACACTGCTGCCACTGCGGCTAGGGTCACTCCAGGCTCAGCCATGGGGTAGGGGAGATGAGGTTCTCCCTGTGAGCCTCATGTGCACCCCACTTGTTATTCATATGCGCAATAAAAATGAGCTCTAATGTATTTGTGATCTTCATAAATAGTATATAAAATGTGTAATTCTGACAAGGCTTTTTTTGTTCTGCATGTACATCTGGTTCAACATCCATGTGTTAAGCAAACTTTAGTGCTTATTAATTTTAATGTTCTGATCTCTCTTCAAACTCTGTTTCTCTCCTGGGTATTGTGTTCCATTTTTGCTAATTTCTGTAATTAATTGTCCTGCTAGGCTGCTGCTGTTGTTTTGGATAACTATAAGTAAGTGGTTGCTTTATGACAAATGATAACTGGAATAACAATTACGATCGGCAGTGGTGCATTACAGTTTAATGGGACTGAAACCTAGAATAGTCAGATCAAATCCTTTTTTTTGTTCTCGCTTTTTGTTCACTGGATGTGTGGAGTTACATGTTTCTAACTCTGAAAAAGCAGCAATGAAAGTTTCCAAATGTGTGTGTGTAAAAGATAGAAAACGAGAGAGAACAAATATTATTTGGCTGAACAGAAGTTGAACAGTCTTGCTTTGTTCACCTTTAGGTGAAAGTATTAATGTATATTTTTTAATGGATTTTTTTCTTTGTGTCTCTGAAAATCAGACAAAACCATTTTTGTGGTTATTTGTGAGGTTTAGACTTAGTTCTTGTGGCGTGACATCATGGTCTCTTTGTGAGTGAGTGGGATTTGAGCACCAGGTTCAGGTATACGGTGGAAAGCACTGTGGTTTAGACTTAGCTACAAATTATTGTGGCTTTTTTGACTGATACTGAGGTTCAAGAGAGGACATTTTCTAGTTGAAACATGCTCAAGCTACAGGATTACTAATACAAAATCCAGAGACCTAAGCAAATTTGAGGAGAGAGCAAGCACAGGAAGAGGTGATATTCCTGTTGGCTCAGTGAGTGGAAGTACCTTGTTGGAGGAAGGGTGGAGGCAGTTGATGGGCCATAGCTAGGAGGTGGTGGGTGGGCAAGTGACAAAACTTGTTGCTGATCAAGAAGCTGGAAGTTTCCATTTCCTCGTGAAATTGTTGCAGAGTAGACAAAATGCATCTAGTTTTTTTAAAAAATTATCATTTGAAATGAAACTCACTAGGAACAAACCTAATTACATATCTGAAAGCAAATCCTTCATTTGCTTTTGGACTCAAAGCCTGACAACAGATGCATCCATCTTACTTTTCAAGTTTAGTCTTGAGGTGTTAATCTCATGACATTTTGGGCAGCAGCTTCATTTGATTAAGCTGTCTGTCATCTGTTTATTGTCTGCCAATAAACCTGTGGTTCATGGTGCTGTTCAAACTGCCATTTACAATTGGTCTGTCAATATATGAAGGAGATACAGGAGACTGACATACATAGGCATTTGGGGGGGGGCTAAGTTGTTTTTTTATCCTCGATACTACTATATAGAGAATTTCTCATATATAAATAAAAGGGACTTCCCCACCATAATGACATGGGTCAAAACAGATTAGACTCTGGGAGATAACTAGTAGCTGAATGGGTGAAAACCACTGCATTTTAGATGACGTGAGGGATAGGTAACCTGTGTGGCTCTTTATACACGAAGGTTATTGTTTAAGGCTGCAGCCATAACATTATGAAACATTCCTGTTTAAGACGTTTTATGGACATAAAATGCAAGTCTTTGTCTAAGCATCTAATTTGTTATAAGTATGTAACTTAGCATTAAAATTCCTTTATGACATATTTCTATGTCTTTAAAAAGTCAAATGATCTAACTATGGTGTATCCCACAAATGATTCAACACTTCTTAATTTTAGCAGAGCTCAGTCTTTCCATATTATTCTTGGAGGATATAATGCTAACCACACTTTGTAGGAAGTAGGTCCCACTGGAATTGGTGGGACATACTTCCAAGCAAGCATTGTTAGAAGAATGTGGATTTGTTATTAGAGCAGAACATGCTGGTATCTGCAGGGCAATGGATTAATGCAAAATGTGAATTTTTGGAAGGTAGAGGCCATGGCTCAGTGGCAGAGCATCTGCTTGGCATACAGAAAGTCCTAGGCTCAATCCCCAGCATCACCAGTAAAAACAACTAGCAGCCAGTGAAAGACTTTTTTCATTAAACCCTAGAGAGCCATAGCCAATCTGAAGCCCTGGTCACACGGAGCATTAGGCATGCTAGAGAGACAGAAGATAGGCGGATTTTCCGGGCGCGATCTCACCGCCAGATCTGGGAAGCATAGAGCTCCCGTGGCTCACCCGAGGCTTCACTCCGAAGATGCGCTGTAAAAAACTAGTACCTCCGAGGTACTAGTTTCCGGAAACCGTGAGGCAAGGGCGGGCATCAGATCACGTTTCTGGTGTTAGCTCGTGGCATCCGGCGCCCGCCCATGTCCTGTCGCGAAAAGTGGTTTTTTTTTTGTCAAATCTCAACCCAACGGCACATGCGAACACTTGGGTTAAAAAAAACAGCACAACCCCTGCGGCACCACTTCTTTGCCACGCCGCAGGAGTGAGGTATGATCGGCACCTCCCCCCAACCACGGGACGTCAGCGGGACATCCGGCGGGACATTTGATCCGGCTGCCGCACGGTAGTTCGCTCCGGGGCAAACAGCCACGCCTCCCCCCTGCGATATCCGGCCCGGATGACCGGGGCCTGAGTAGACAATACTGATTTTGATGAACCAAGGGTTTGATTTAGTATAAGACAGCTTCACATGTCAATGTGATTTAAAATGGGCGGTGGGAACTATTTGGTAAAAAAGGATGGTTCCTGGCATGTCACCAGTAGAACCTACAGTTTCTTGCACAGTAACTTTCTAATAATCATTAATGATATTAGGTACAATGGGTTAGATCCTACATATGATTCCTGTTAATGAGAGTACCTTCCTCCAATCAGTGTATCTATTCACAAACTGCCGAGAAGAGTGACATTTATAAGAATGAAGGTTATCTTTGGTAAGATTTAGTAATTTCATTTGGCTTCAGTACAACCAAACTCTCAGCCAAGGTGAGTACACACTTAACATGTTGACACCCTCATACATACCCAAAGCTTCCTGTAGAAGAGCTGACACTTCCTGTTAAAAAAGTGTTACTCCCTCTTTGTCCTATTTATGTTGGAAAGTCATTTAGGCTAATCACACTGAATGTTGATAAAGAATGTTTGTTTAGTACAGTCTAAGCTATCTTTCTGCTCGAAAAGAACAAAGCTGTCAGAGTAGACCTTGTGTTCAGAAATGCTGAGTACCATGATCTGTAATTAATAAAGTAGTATCTCTGGATTCTTAATCCTTTTATGTTTAGCCTGTTCCTTGTTGATTGGTTTGTTTTGACTCTGCAGTTATAAAGAATGATATAATTTGGTTTTATTTACACATACCTAATACAGTAGGTGTTTTACCTTCATGAAGAATGATATGTATATAATTAGGCCACATCTGAACAAAAAAGTAGTAATTTTTAATGTTAACTTTTTAATCATCACCTCCACATCTCCACCACTTCTTCCTCCTCCACCAAAATGGTAAAATAGGGAATTCTAGTTTTCACTGAGGTAACAAATTCTAATTTGCTGCCTCAAATTTTCAGGTTGTCTGATCATTCACATAGAATTACAACAGATGAGAGCATTTATCAAATTGAGTATGTATGAAGACAGCCAAAAGAGTGATAACTATCTGAAACTTCTCCAGGAAAAGGTAGTAAAAAATTCTAGTATAATTATTTGAGTGAAGTTTGGATTTATACCACGCCCTTCACTACCTGAAAGAGTCTCAGAGCGGCTTACAATCCCTTTCCCTTCCCCTCCCCACAACAGGCACCCTGTGAGGTAGGTGTGGCTGAGAGAGCTCTTCTGAGAACTGTCCTTGAGAGAACAGCTCTGAAAGAACTTATGACTGACCCAAGGTCACACCAGCAGCTGCATGCGGAGGAGTGGAGAATCAAACTTGGTTTTCCAAAATTAGAGTCCGTGCTCTTAACCACTACTTAACCAAACTGCCATATTACCTAACCAACAACACAGGAGATGACCTGAGAGAAGGTGCTTACTATTTTCCCCCAAGGCAATCCCATAGTGATCATAGGGAGGCCATGTCACTGTTTCTTAACCATGGACCATAATTGACTACTATGAACTGAAATACACTGGAGCAGAAATGCAGTCTACTTGAGCTACAAGATACATTAGTTCAATAAGGACATGACTCCATGTTTCCTCAGCAATTGTGTTGCCCAAATAGTGGGATGGACATTCACAGGAGACAATTAGCTGACAGGAAGTTACTTACTCCTTCCTCTACCCATCTCTTCTCTCTTACCCTCTCCCTCCTTCCTCCCCAGCCCTCCCCCTGCTACTGGGTTGTTGTTGTTTTTGTTAATTTTTGGAGCTAAGGGGAAATTGAGGGGGGGGAATGGGAACAGGGGTTTCAAAGGAAAATCGGTATGTGAAGGTTACACACTCCTTGCCAACTGATTCTGCTCTGCAATTTTTTGACAGAGCCCTGTGTTTGCCTTTTAGTATGTCACAAGAGGTGGGAGCTCCACATGGAGGAGGAGGCGGCCGCAGGTGAGGCCAGCAGGTGTCCACCAGGCTTCCCCCCACCTGCTGACAGCAGCAACGGGCGCGGCTCCCAGCCGCCAGCCCACCAAGGCTTCTCCCCCCTGCCGTCGCCGCCACTGACAGCAGCAACAGTGGCAAGCCCTGCACGCTCCCAGCTGACTTCCCACCAGGCTGCTTCTTCCTC